>NW_009594100.1:0-24921 GCF_000690535.1 Cariama cristata | reverse complement strand
GCAGGACTAGGGAAGTGATTGTCCTCTGGTACTTGGCAATGGTGAGGCCACACCTTGAGTACTGTGTTCAGTTTTGGGCCCCTCACCACAAGAAAGACCTTGAGGTGCTGGAGCGAGTCCAGAGAAGGGCAACGAAGGTGGTGAAGGGTCTGGAGCACAAGTCTGATGGGGAGCGGCTGAGAGAGCTGGGGGGGTTTGGTCTGGAGAAGAGGAGGCTGAGGGCAGACCTGATCGCCCTCTACAACGACCTGAAAGAAGGGTGTAGCGAGGTGGGTGTTGGTCTCTTCTCCCAAGTAACGAGTGATAGGACAAGAGAAAATGTTGTTGTGCCAGGGAAGGTTTAGATTGGATCTTAGGAAGAATTTCTTCACTGAAAGGGTTGTCAAGCATTGGAAGAAGCTGCCTAGGGAGGTGGTAGAGTCACCGTCCCTGGAGGTATTTAAAAGGCATGTAGACATGGTGCTTAGGGACATGGTTCAGTGGCGGACTTGGTCATGATAGGTTTATGATTGGACTCAATGATCTTAAGGGTCCTTTCCAGCCTAAATGATTCTCTGAGTCTATGAATGTGAGCTTGCAGCCCAGAAAGCCAACTGTATCCTGGGCTGCATCACAAGCAGCATGACCAGCAGGTTGAGGGAGGGGATTCTCCCTCTGTACTCCGCTCTGGTGAGACCCCCCTGCAGTACTGCCTTCAGCTCTGGGGCCCTAACACAAGAAGGACATGGACCTGTTGGAGTGGATCCAGAGGAGGGCCACAAAGATGATCCAAAAGCTGGAGTACCTCTCCTGTGAAGACAGGCTGAGAGAGTTGCGATTATTCAACCTGGAGAAGAGAAGGCTCTGGGGAGACCTTATTGCAGCTTTTCAATATATAAAGGGGGCTTATGAGAATGGTGGAGAGAGACTTTTTACCAAGACCTGTAGTGACAGGACAAGGAGCAATGCTTTTAAACTGAAAGACAATAGATTTAGACTGGACACAAGGAAGAAATTTTTTGCAATGAGGGTGGTGGGACACTGCACCAGATTGCCCAGAGAAGCTGTGGCTGCCCCATCCCTGGAAGTGTTCAAGGCCAGGGTCGCTGGGGCTGATGCACACCAGGGGAAGATGCCCCTGCCTGTGGCAGGGCGACTGGACTAGATGATCTTTAAAGGACCCTTCCCACTCAAACCATTCTATGATACAGCAGCACATGCTGACAGCCACGGTATGGACAGCAAGTCAAACATTGACTGGGCTTGACAAGTGTCAGTAGTTGGCTGTGAAGTGATGCAGCTAGTTCTGAGGAGACATTCAGCAGGGACTGGTCAGGATGGCAGCTTTCTTGGCATATAATCTGTATATGAAAACCTAGAGAGGACTCATGGCACCAAGAGAAACAAATATGCACTCACACAGGCGGTGAGTGGTGCGTAGGTAGGAGTAACTATTTCCCCAATGCCCCCACCATCCTTTCTGGCATGTGCTTGTAGCGGGTGTGCAGCGAGGGTCCAGGGCAATCTGGTCATGGTGGGTGAAGCAGCCCCTCCATAGTAATTTCCTCCCACAGCTGGATTAGCACTCACTCCAGTTACCTCTTGGCTCTCTCCCCAGTGTAGCCGCTGGCCACATCCAGAGCTCCACCACGGGGACTGGATTTGACTTGCTCAAAAGCCACGGCGAGGGTTAGCCATCCTGCTCTGCTTTACCACCTGTGCCTAGGGTTGGCTGCACACTCGCGGGAAGGGCAAAGGCTTGCTGAATGCTGGATGACATCTGATTCTCCTGCTTTTCCATGCCCAAGTGCCGCCCCTGTAAATCAGGGCGTCAGAGTTCAGCCATGGAAAGCTGATGCAAGTCAGCTCAGGACCTGACTGTGATTTGGATCCTTTGAATTAAGACCGCTGACCTTCACAGAAGTCACCTGCACATTGCAAGCTGTATTCCCCTGAACCATGTCACAGCTGAACTTGCCCTAGTAGTACAAAGCAGTCATAACAGCGGTAAAAAAGCAAACAGGATTTAAAAATATACACACAAAGAAATTATAGAGGATATCAGTGTATGAATCCCATTGTGCCCACAAAAGTGGATCAAGTAGCTCCTTGATGTGTCTATATTTTTACTGTATTGGGTGAAAATACAAATCTGCTGATAATCATGCATGGCTTCATCTTGGAGGAGTGTAATTCCTTATAATGCTATCCACAAAGACTGACTAATGCTGTATTTTTTGTTCTTACTCACGTGAATTATAGTTGCATACTGAGAGGCATATTGATCCCAAGACTGAGAAAATAAATTGTAATAGATTCCTTGGCAAACCATGTGTAAACCTCAACTTCCTTTTGCTCTTGTTTCTGCCATATGACTGCAGTTTTAAAGTAATAAAGTAAGTTAATTATAAAAGCCAGGAGAAGCTGAAGAGGGGTTTGGTATTTAAGAGTCCCTGGTATTTGTTTTAAGAACACTCGGCTGTGAGACTGCAGTGCTGGTTAGTCTCAGACATTCGTCTTCTAACAATTGGAATTATTTATCAACAGTTGTGAATTTAGGAAATATAGACTGCATAAATGCTTGAAAAGAAATAATCTCAGAAAGCTATCACCTTTCCAGGAATTTACATTTATTTTGATCTTATATCTTTTTTCCCCTTCTAGACTTTATACACTGGTATTGTCATTTATGCTCCAGCTTTAGCATTAAATCAAGGTAAGATGACTGTACAGCAACTGTTCTTCTACTGTTACAGTTTTTACTGCATATACTACTGGTATTCTTTTTTTTGGTAATGTGCAGCTAAAAATATAGCTCAAGGCTTGATTGTGAAGTCTTCTAAGATTTCTGTTCATCCTGATGGGAACTCTGCTAGAAGGCCTCCCATTTGTAATCCTAGTCCCTTAATCCGTACTTGTAAGAAATTATAGAAGAGGCTCAAGGGGAAAACCTGCTTTCAGTTACTCTGCCTCTCATGCAATATCCTCAACTGATGGCTACATTCAGAAAAGCTAAGAAGACTCAAGTAAATTTTGAAGGCAACAGAGACTAAACACACATTTAATTCCCCTGGTTAACTGCTCTTCTTCAAGAGGAGAGCAAGGCAAAAGTTCTGTAAATATGGTTTTGGGCTGTCTGGAAGTCTTTAACTGGGCCTATAATTTTCCAGGAAAACCAAATCAACAGCAAAGAGATTGTCAACTTACGATGTTTGTTGTGATGTTTACAAAATGAAATATTTCCATTTTCTACTTCAGAATGACTCTTTGCTTTGAAAATGAGCGAATTCTAAATTTAAAAAAAAAAATTAACGGGGAAAAAACCATTATGCGGAGCCAAATGAAAATTTTAATCTGACACAATGAATTTGGCCACTTGGCCAGAAAAGGCAATAACAAAATGCAGATAAAAAATTAATCATTTTGGCTAGAATGAAAATCACAATTGTTCTGTTAGTTGGGTGTTGGGTTTTTTTGGGGTTGTTCATTGAACAAAAATGGAAGAAAAAACCCAGCACTGTCGGCATTGGTCTCCTCCGGTGTGTAAGTCCCACAGGTTTTTTGTCCCTGATGTTTATATTTGCCCTGCAAATAGATGCTAAACGAAGCTATGACCTAGCTGGCTCCCAACCAGAAGCAATGTTTTTCGTTGGCTTTGTTGCTGTGTTTCTCGTTAGCGTGAGCTCTCCGCCGGGGACCCCCCAGTGCCCAGCCCAGCAGCACGCGAGCGTGCCAAGCCAGAGCAGCGACAGCCTGCGTGCCAGCCGCAGCACAGCGTTGGCTGGCGTAGACGTACGATCATGTTTCCCTAAAAGAAAAGAATAAAAGAAAGGCTTTTAGTCTGACATTTCTTCCAGACCGTGCTTGAACTACCTTGCTTCTGTGGGGCATCCCCATGCGGTTTACTTGCTTAAATCCCTGCCTCAGGGCTCTGTGGGACTACCCGGTGCTTCAAGGAAGGACGTGGATTTTACAGCCTTCCTGAGCTGGGGCCTACAAACATATTGGCTGTGTTGTTTGGCAGCGTTCACATTTGAGACAAATAGCTTCCTAGAGCCTGAAATATATCTAACGTTTTAGCCATTTCCAATGTCTGTATCAACTGTTTCATTTCTAGAACTGGTGAGGGCGAATCCCCTGGTTTATACACACTAAACTTTTCATTGCCATTTTTACCTGCTACTTTTGCATTTAACTTATTTCTAGTTTTTTCCAACAACCAGATTGGAGGTGAATAATCTACCTTCAGTTTTTTGTCCGCAATGCCTCCTTCACACCGGTGCCATCTCCCTCTTTTTCAGTCACTGGCTTCGACTTGTGGGGTGCAGTGGTGGCGACCGGCGTGGTCTGCACTTTCTACTGCACACTGGTACGTGGGCCCCACAGCTGAGACAAGTCTCTGTTCCTCTCACCATTCACATCAAATACGGAATTTATTGAAAGGCAGCCTAATAAGTGGGTTACCCCATGGGAGTACATGGCAGTGTAGCTGTAGCCACAGGGCCGTATTCACCCAGGGACTTCTCTGGATGCAAAGGTAGCCGCTATGTGACTCAAACCTTTTGTGTTTTGATACATTCAAGCTTCTGTTGTTGCTGAAAGAGCAGCAAAAAGATAGATTTCCCTTCTTAAAAATCCTCCTGTGATTTTTCTTCTAATGTAGTACGTTTTAGCTGTGTAATTTGTCAAGCACCTGCGTACTGCAACTATAGTAGTCCTGCCTCTTACCGAATAGGGCCACTGAAAATAGCAAGTGCCACATGAACAGATTAGTCTTTAGATTAGTGTTAATTGACCAAGTGTCTAGAAATTATTAAATGGAACCTCAGTGACAAATTTATTTGTGTATGTTGGACAAATCAAGTTTATTTTTATAGACATGAATGGTATGCCTTCTGGAGTTAGTGGTACTGTATATATGTAAGATGAGCACTGTATGCCAATTTATCTTTTGATACCCATTTCTGATTCAGGTTATGTGATGCAGGAAACACTGGATTAAACTATGTGTATGGTCAAAGTAAATTCTAGTGCACTTTGAAAAAGAGCCAGGCTGTCCTAAATAGGTTCCAGGATGCAATTCCTAAACACTCCAGTACAGAATTATTTCTATTAAAGAAGAAGATAAAATTCCTCTATTATGCATAATACGGATAGTAACATTTCTCTTAGTTGAATGTGAGTGCAAAGCAAGAGTGCTGCTGCCCTGTTGTACCTGATACTTGCTGTTCCTCATGCAGGGTGGTCTGAAGGCAGTGGTGTGGACAGATGTTTTCCAGGTTGGAATCATGGTGGCTGGATTTTCGTCTGTGATTATACGAGCTGTGGTGGTTCAGGAGGGAATTGGACGCATTGTAAATGATTCCTACTATGGAGGAAGATTAAACTTCTGGGAGTGAGTTTGTACTTGCAGATGATGTGCCTCTCTATTCCTACAAATAGAGCCCATGTGACTAACTGTGAAATTAAATTGCTACTGAAGGAGGAGGAGGGGAGGAGTTGCGACCCATTTTTTGTATATTTTTAAACAGGCTTACCTAGTTTGAGGGATATTTTTTAGATTTTTACACCACGCAAAATCCTGTAAAGAGAAAAACCTTTTTACTTTGTCAAGTAGGTGTTTTAAGGATACATTTTGGATGCCACTGAAAGTGAATGGTGAATGGGAGAGGACAATTTATATTTATACTTAAAATTTTCAAACAGCTGATTTGGCATTTCAGCTACTGATCCAACACAACTGGGAAAATAATAGGTTTTCTCTAATCTGAGAAAGGGAAATGGTTTTCTTTTCCATGAAAGAAAAATTAGAAGTAGTTTTAATAGTATTTTACCCTCCATTATTGTAACTAATCATAGCCTAAAAATACCATTTTGCAAAGTCAAGTATATTCATTCTGACTGTTGAATCAAAACCCACTCTAAGTTAAAAAAAAAGTTATTGTACTTTTGATGAATAGGTGTTTCCTCTGAGAAACTTCACCCAGTGCTCTTAGTGAAGGTTTCGTGCGCTGAGTATTACCTTTTGTCCTTTTGTCTATCAGTTCACAATATTAATCAGGTTGTCTTCACCAAGTTCTTCAGTAAATAATTCGTCTGTGGGTAATCTTTTCTTCTCGTGAACAGCCATTTTTTTCAATCTGTTTGGCTGATTTGCAGTGGTTATACTGCATTGCTTCCCCCAATCACGGAGTTCACAGATGGAAAAAGAAAAGGAATAAAGGCATGTAATAGGTGAACTACTATTACATTGTTCACCAAGATAAGCATCATTTATTGCTACATTAAAGTGTGACTTTAAAAAAAATAATTATGGCCATCTAAACTCTGTTATTCACTTAGAGCTAAACTAGCAAAATGTTTTACAGAGGCTCTGTCCACAAAGGCTGGGCATGCAAACACATCCCTATATTGGTGTTAGACTTATGTCCCTCTAGATAAGCAGGCATATTAGAGTTTTTACTGGAACATCATTTCATCACAACAGTCACAAGCATCATACAGCTTCACCTGAGACTGTGGTTTATAGGCAAATAAATTAGTTAAACTTCACCTTTGGACAGATCAGAGTGTTTCACTGGATCAGGATTTCAGCTCTGAGTTTTAAAATTTGCTTTCTGTGATTTCATGTAAAGTTGGAGTATCTGAATGTTCAAAATCTGGCCAAATTAAGAGAGTTTGTATTAGAACAAGTATAGGGAAATTTTTTCTCCTAGGCATTAAGGCCTTCTCATAATGAGAAGATTTTCATACTCTGAATTTGTTTTCTCTTTTCCCTCTCACTGTAGCTTTAATCCCAATCCTTTGCAAAGGCACACCTTCTGGACGATTGTTATAGGTGGGACTTTCACATGGACTGGCATATATGGAGTCAACCAGTCTCAAGTACAGAGATACATTGCATGCAAAAGCAGGTTCCACGCCAAAATGTAAGTCTGCTTACAGTAACTCTTAATGTCTGAATTTAGCAGTGACTGTTCTTTATAAGGGAGATCTTTTTCTAAAGGAATGGGGTTTTTTGTCTATATAAAACCCATTTGTAAAGGGTAACAACTTTTGCTTTCTGTTTTGTGGACCAGGTAGAAGACAAATCGGCACAATAAATACTGGTATTTGAATTACATATAACTGCTGTAACATCGAACTTTGTGCCAGAATGTTTCACTGTGCCTGTATTCTTGCATACAAATAACTGCATTAAGTTTATATGCAACCTAAAGACCTAAATCATATAGTACTTGTGCTGAAGCCATATCAAGACAGCATCTTGAATTGCTACTCTACTAAACCTAGATCATTGTGTGGGAATTTTGCATAAGTAAAGACTAAAAGATTTTTCCATACTGATGAGTATAGGCATGAGAAAATGCAGAAATGTTTTATTCAGTGATAAAATTGCTGAGGAATCATATATTTTGTTTTCGTAATGATCATGAATTTTTTCTTAGGAATTCACTATGGAAACTGGCAGAGGGTTCTGTTTTCCTTGAATTTAAACACTTCTGATCAGCCTTTACTCTAGAATGGAGTATATTTACTAACTCTATTATCTTATCTTTATATTTAGTATCATTCCAGTAGTTCACACCTCAGGATTTAAGAATTATTAGCAAGCTCATGAAGTCCATTTATAGGAGAAATATCTAAATGCACATCATAACTATAGTCCCTATAAATTCTATAATACAGTGACATGCAGAGAAGGAGTTTTATGAAGGCTTTCACTTCATAAAGTTAGCAAAATGCTCACAAAATCATGCACAGTTTAGAACTGAAGTATTTAGGTCATGGCAATAATCTGTTTTTCGGCCATTTATGCTGCAGACAGGAACAAGCTGATGCTCGTCATCAGCCACATTTCCAGCGTACAGTGCCACATCTCCAACACACCGCGTGGCTTCTCCGCAATCTCAGGCGCATGGCTAGCTTCCAGGTTCTCGGCACTGCAGAGGCAGGAGGTGCATCCCACATCTGTAATTAATGCTGCCTGGCGTGGTTGCCTGCAGGAAAACAGCCGCGTACATTGTGCCAGATTTGTGTGCCAGTGAGACTGTTCTCCCCGAGCACCTGCTCCCCTTGGGGCTGTGCTCCTCTCTCGCACCCTCCTTCCCCTCTTTGTAAGGAGGGACACCTCCTGGGCATCCTAGAAGCAGAGTGTGGCCAAGGGGAATCTGGCACCATGGCAGCTTCTGGGCAGATTTTCTGAGCTGTTGCAGCAGCTTTGACCGGGGCTGGAGGCTATCTGGTCCTGGAGGGGTTTGGATGGGATTTATAGCTCATACCATATCAGTGGTGGCACAACCTTAATCAGTAGAGTCCTCTCCTGCTGGCTTGGGTGGTTGGACTCCTTGGCGTCTTGCTTGTGCCTTGCTTGTGCGAGGTATTTCCCCTGCATGGAGAAATCATTTTGTATGATGGTTGCAGCTTGTCACAACTATAAACACTGCCATTCTGTGGTGACTATCTAGTTCATTTGCAAATGTAATTAGACACATCTGGCAAGTCACATCGGTGGCCTGCACCTCTTATTGCCATTTCACCTGTACATAGAACTGTAAAATGTCATCAGGTCAAAGTAATAGGGTTTTGTACCCCTGTGGCATTTACTATAAGGCTTTAGAAGAGACAGCACAATAACAAATCAGAGCTGAGAAAATAATTCTTTCACAGATCCCAGCTTGCAGGTTTTGGGAAGACCTCTAACAGTGGCACAAGGTTAGGAATTTTCTCAAGCTTTGGGAAAGGATTTCACCCCATTCAAGAAGCACACCAGTAGGTAGGAGCACATGCTGTCATCCTCAAACAGTAACTAGGCAAATTGAGCGTAATGCTCATATACGAACAATAACAGGCACTCAGAGCAGGAGAGCTACACTTTCAGAAAAATATGGGCTACTAACACATTTTTCTTTACTTTGCTTTCTAGGTCATCATCTGGCATCTTTCAGTGCTAAAATCTTTAAGCCAGCCTGAAACAAGCAACCAAAAATAAGCATTGTACAGTCACAGTGCCTACTTTACTCAAACTCCACCCCATGTTACTCAATCAGATTTAATGGAAACACCTCCCTCCAATAGTGCTACAATTATTATACTCCAGTTCTTAGTCATAGGGTGTACCATGAGCTGGGATGTAAATCAGAAGAAAAAAAACCATCTTTATTTTCACTGTCAAACACTGACACAGTTTGAAAACAAGAATTGCTGGATTCAGACAATTTCTTTTGCTTCCGTGTTTCTCTTGACTTTCTAATCTTTACTACAGGCTCTAGGCTAATACTGCTATTACATCTGTTCAAAAGAGTTGGATTCGTTTAACACATTGGTTAAATTTTGTGCTGAATCAGCTTCTGAGTGCCTTATATCAAGGCAGATTATGCCAATGAAGGAGCAGCTTCAGCTGAATGGATGCAAGACATCCAACCAATATGTAAGCATCTATAAGAAGAGGACTACTTCATTTTTACTAAATTGGTCTAGAGAAAAATTTAAAGTGCTGCTAGTTCTGAGTTTAGACCACCCCTAATTGCAAATTGAAAGCATAAGTGCTGAGTTTCCCCTGCTGTGTGTAAATCAGCTTTTACTTATATAGGTCTTTTTTAAGAGTTTACATTGTGCTGGTCAATAGTTTTTCTGTGGTATAAAACTGATAGTTCAACTAGTTTATCTGCGTTATGCCTTTCTGAAAATATCCATTTCGATGCCTAACAGGGCCCGTAAAGTTAGGTTTACTTCTTTGTTCATCCTGATGGTCCTCTAGAGCAGTCCAAAGGCTGGTGCCCCTTACCTTCTTGGGAACTGAAACCACTAAAAGACCTCCTGAAGCATTGCAAGCATGCGTATATTTGCACAGAAACCAAAGGTCCTCCCAGCAGAGGTCTTGGCATTTGGCACAGGTCCAGGGTATGTGATCTGTCAGGCAGTTAAATGACTATGGACAGATAGTACACAGATAACTGCTGGAAAGGAACGCTGTTTTTCAAGGCCAAGCTCCTGTTGGGTGTGTTTGCTTGAACTGACCATTGTAGGTGAGGAGAACTTTGTGACCCAGCAATCATCAAGAGCTGAGAAACATTTGAGAAGATCGGATAGTTAGATGGAAGGGAAAAGCCCTCACTAGGCGAGGAGAACAATTTGTTTTTCATTGCCGATAGAGGCTGCCTGTTGTGTGTGGCAAAAGTAGCGTTAATGCCTGATGAAGATGCATTTCTTCTCTCAGCATTAGCTGAAGCTCCCGTCAGGGCGTGGGGAGGCGATAGGGTTAGAGGGCCATGCCAGGCTCCAAGTTGTTTAGTTGCTAAAGGGGAAGCCCTGGGGTCCACGGCAGCGCCCACCTCTCTGGAAGCAGCAGATGTAGGTGGCTCCAGATCAGGTCCCAGTGCCTCGCTGCCTTCCGCCGAGACTGTCCCGGGAGGAAGTGGGGGATTTGTTGCTTTACAAGGGCAACTCCAGTGTTGTGTAAGCACAGCACTGCAGATCCAGAGGCAAAGGAGTGCTGGTGCTAACTAAAAGGTGCCCCGCACTTTGATCTGGGGCACCCCGCCTTACAAATCTGTCTGGGGTGCGGCAAAGGGGGAAGAGCATCTTCTTGCCAGCTGTCTGCAACGTAAAACTCATGCACATGGTGAAATGTGGGGATTACCGTATTGCTCCCGTCATGTCCCGAGCAGACTTTGTCAGGGGACGGGCGCTCAGACCGTACCACCCAAACCAGAAGTGTAATTCGTGTATTTAAAAACGTGATCTGACACCCGGTGAAATGCTGGGAGCTATACTGTGACTCCCTTTCCAGCGGGCAGCCGCCGACCAGGAGGTCTCCTCGGCGCTGGTGCAGGCGCTTGCTCGCTTGGCCCCGGCGGGGTCTTGTGGGACGTCAGGCTCTAACATGTGTTTGTGTGGGTGTTGTGCAGGTCCCTCTACATCAACCTGGTGGGCCTCTGGGCCATACTGGCCTGCGCGGTGCTGTGCGGGCTGTCCCTCTACTCCATCTACAAGGACTGCGACCCGTGGACGGCAAAGCAGGTGTCGGCGCTCGACCAGGTAGGGCCCCACATTTCAGGGGAAGGGGGTGAGGGGGCATCCTTCCTCTGCAGCCGTGATAACCAGACGAGGCGGGTTCACGAGCCAGGGGGTTAGGAATAATGACATGCCTGAGTCCCGTGTCAGGTGAGTCTGTAACACTGAGGGATTAAGCTGAGACCATGGTGGGAGGGAATACCCTGGAGAAAGGAGCAGACCTGCCCTCGGCACTGTCCAGTCCCGGTGTCCCCCAGCTGTCCCGGAGCTGCAGGTAAGGAGGGCAGCAGGGAGAGCAGCGGTATGGAAAGTGCTCAGTCCACCGACCTTCACAGGTATTTGGGGTTTTCACCCAAAATGGTCCCGGGAGTGCCAGCATTGCATGAAACGGCTTCAGAGCAAAGTGAGGGGGAGAGGCTGCCACCAGGGACAGTGGGCGCACAGTGGCACCTGTGTGAGGGACTGCGGGCCCTAGCCAGCTGCTTTGTGTCGCCCGACTTACACGGCTCTGTGCCAAGGGAGGCGAAAGCCTTTTCAGCTTCGAAACGTTATCCTGCCCAAAGCGTACACCTGGAAAAAGACTACCAGCAGGCAGTTCTTCGCCGATGATGGTGTATCCTTCCCTCCTTCAGAGGAGAGCTGGGCATTCAAACCATGTTGTACCGTGCTGCGGAGAAACCACCTTGTGACTGGCGGCGGCCTCTCCCTAAATAGGCCCCGAGCAGCAGACTGACCTGAGGAACAAGAGCTCTGGGAGCCCACAGACTGACCGGAGTCAGGGCCCACGGAGATCATACAAGTCTTTTTTTTGTATGTTTATGCCTGGGATAATCATAGGCTCCTGATAACACCCCACGGACAATAGCTGGAAACCCAGCAGAAGAGCACGGACAATGGAGTACCTGAGGCAGGACCACCTGGTCTTTAAGGGTAGAATAAAATGAGATACAGAAAGCTAAGGTGGAAACCCAAAGGAAATTAAGTTGCTCCTGTCAGTCAAATTCTTTTGGTGGAAACTGGAAGCAAGATACTAAAAAGAACAACTTGTCTGTGAAAAGAATGGTTCACGGGAAGAAAAATCTTAAAATTCCTGTCTCTTTCTAGCACTCAGATCTTGAAAAGGTCAACAAATGGCACGCAGTTTCCAGTAAGGAAATTGTTCTCAGGTATCCTGAGGTTACTGGACTGTATCTAAAAACCTTTTTGTGGAGTCAACAGCAGACGTAAGCATCTGCTGTGGCACCCAAGCCCAACAGAGTGATGTACAATACAGACTACGTGCTGCCCAGCGCTGGCTTCCTATACCATCGTCACTGGCAGCTATGCCTGACGGCACAGCTGTATTCTCACCTCTGCTAGGTGGTCTCAACAGACTTTGCTGTATCTCAGGTGGATGCTTTAGGATTGGTTTTCTCTGTACAAAACCAATAAAGAGTGCAAGGTGGAGCATTAAAAATTAGAACAGCTGGACAGAATGCCAGTGAGAAGGCTATAACAAAAATAATACGGTGACAAAAGGAAAAATTAGCGCAAGATAGTAATATTTCTTACTCTCTGAATTTTTCAGCTAATGCCATACCTAGTGCTGGATATTCTCCACGATTTTCCAGGAGTGCCGGGGCTTTTTGTGGCTAGTGCCTACAGTGGGACATTAAGGTAATTAAATAATTTGGAACCTAATGTCTTGTCTTTTTTTTTCTTATTTGTCAGAGCTAAAGTTGCATTTATACTAAAACTTTTGCATTTCATTTCTTTGTCTAGCTAATTTTTGTTCTTTAAGAAAAAGCACTGTAAGATCTTTGATGATGCAGCTTAAAAATCCATAGTTTCCAGCAGTGGCGCTCTGAGGTCCTACGACTCAAAGCTGTTTGGAGTTCCCTACTAGCAATGTGAGGAAACAGCTAGCCACACAAGATGTACAGCACTAACAAATCCTCCTCTCTGTGCTTTGAAAGCCCCTATGCTATAGGTATTTTTGAGTATTATAAATGGGTGATTACACAAAATAGCTACAGTTTGGGGAAATTTCCTACTGCTCATTTTTAATTTTCCAGTTTCAAACCTGCATAACTTTAAAACGATCTCCCTTTCCTCATCCCTGATCTTTAGAGTCTTGTTTACAAAAGAGTTCCTATACTTCCAATTGCCTTGAATGAACTCCATGGGAACAACAATCACTGGATATTTTTACTGAAGGAGACAAATCAATCCCCTTCTATCCCATAGTGGGGAGTTTTTGTTCAGCTTTCCCAAGGAGCATCTTTTAGGAAACATCACCTCTCTCGAGGAAGGCTCTGAACAATAAAAATGAGGAAACTTAAGAATGTGACACGAGCATAATTTTTTTGTTACGAGTACTTGTAGCTACATAAATAGAGGGAACAGCCAGGATCTTTGTTTTTCATGCACTGAGGAAAAGCTAGTTGCTTGCGAGAGCAAGGTACACATAGACACAGTTGTGCCTTAGGAGTGCTCCTTTCTCTGACCCCATAGGAAGCCTGGAATAGTTCAGTTTGGACTAGATGCCTAATTTTTAGATTACTATAATTAGATTATCTGAATCCTTCTCTGAGAGTGCATTCAAAGTAATCAGTGACCTGCATGTAGGAATTTTGCCTACCCAGATGTACACTGTATAGATCATTTGTGAAGGTGTCACATATACCAATAGTGTTTACAGCTTAGCCACACGTAATAGATATTTACATCGACTTCTCCAGGCCCATCTTTTCATCAAGATTTGCCTTGTCTTCACTAAGAGCAATTATTTTAATCAATTTTTGTAAGCTATTAACTGCATCACCTGGAATAATAAGTTATTTCAACCAATACAGCAATTACATTAGTTTTCTGACATTGTTCTAGACAGTGGCAGTTTCTCTCTGCAAGTAACCCATCTGTTATCTATGATTTCAGCTTCTAAGATAAAAAAAAGATATAAATCTTGCCTCCTGTAGTACAGTGTCCTCCAGCATCAATGCTCTGGCTGCCGTGACTGTTGAAGACCTCATTAGACCGTACTTCAGATCCCTCTCTGAAAAGAAGTTGTCATGGATTTCCATGGGGATGAGTACGTCTGGAAAATATCTTTTTTGCTTTACAAAGTAAGGGCTTGAGTCAGATCTCGCTTATGGCAGTGTAAGTCAGGAGTAAGTGCATTCACACTGAGAGGACTACAGTGGTGCAACATTTGGGGGAGATGAGATCGGCTGTGTAGGTTTTGCACAGAATGGGGGACAGGCTATTTCAAGCGAGCAGAAGGAAAAAAAGAAGCCATCTTGTTTGATCTTTAAGCAGGAAAGATGCATTGCCTCCGTATTCAACATTGATTTGCAGTACTACAAAGCCAAATGTCTCAGACTGAAACACTTGTTATTTTTCTTTCGTCTGTCAAGAATGAGAAGCATAGGAAACAGTTTTGTAGCAAGCCTTTTGAAGTGATACGCAAGCAATAGCATTGTGCCCCAGTAACATTCCAGAGAACAAGAAACTTCACGTCTTCTCTGATATACTCTCAGACCCTCAGTCTGTTTAGCTGCTCTGTTTAATGTAGCTCAAAGAAGAGGATCGGAACTAGGCTGAGCAGATGGTTTAAATCTCTGAAGTGCAATTGCCGTTTCTGCCAGCCGTAGTCTATGACCAGCTGCAGGTGTACCCCAAGACAGTGTTTGTAGTAAGGGTGGAAAAACCCCAGTCCCAACATGGTGTCATAGCCCTTAGTGGTGAGCACAGCAGACTGGTGGCAGGTGACAAGTATTAAATATTTTCACCTAAGAGCAGTTTCTTAAACATTATTGCAAACAACATTTGTGGCAAAATTGTTGTTGGTCTTATCATGAGTTGCCTGACATATCACGTTAAACAGTGAGATTAACCTATTGCTTGTACAATAAACTCAACAGGAGTGGAGGTGTTAAAAACAAGTAAGGCAGTGTTATGAGTCCTGGGAGGAGGCACTACGTCCTGGTGACCCAGGATGTTCTTTGTCATGGCGCCAGCTCCCAGTGATCTGCCAGCCTTTACTTCCTTGCTCCAAAGAGTTTAGACTGAGAAGCAAAAATCATTCCCTCAAAGTAAGGACTAGACACAGGAGATTAGCTGAGAAATACAAACAATACGTGTGGTATTGCCACTATGGCTAATCCATCCGGCTGCCATTTAGTAACTAAGCTGTAGTAATACACAGGAGGAGGATTTTGTCAAGTTTGCGTGATCTCCTATTAATGTAAACAGAAACCTGACCTTTTGGCCAATTCAGGCTCTCTTAGAAGAAACCCGGATGCTAGCAGGTTCATTTTGGAGATGCCAGGGACCATGCTGGCTTAGACAGAAACATTTCCATCAGTGATTTTCAAACTTTGGCAGATTTATGCGTCGTTCTGCCTTTCCCACACAGGCCTGTTTTATGGCGGAGTCTGCATCGCTATGGCTGCACTGGCGTCTCTCCTGGGAGCCTTGTTGCAGGTAGGTGTCAGGCTGCTTTTTCATGCCCATGTTCAATAAGTCAGAAGGAATTATGTAAGAAAATAATTGCTGAATACCATTATGAGATTAGTTTTTATTCTTTGTTGAGTACTGCCTCAAACAACCCATGGCTCAGCCTTACAAGCACCCATGTAACTATAGCAAGTCCTGCCAACTGAGTACACACGAGTAAAAAAAAAATAAAATAAATCCTCATAGTTTTCTTCTCAACACCTTCCCTTCTTGCCACATTGGAGGCTTTAACTTTCTTGCACAGCATCTAATAGCAGACTGTCTTCCTTCCCCAGGCAGCGCTCAGCATTTTTGGCATGGTCGGTGGCCCCCTTCTAGGACTGTTTGCCTTGGGAATCCTCTGCTCCTTTGCAAATGGAATTGTAAGTAGGAGTTTTAAGTCTTGTTCATTCAAAATTCATTGATAATTTTGGGCATCTCCTTCCCCCTTTCCCCCCAATAATTTTATGTTGGGCAGCAAGGGAGGTGTCTTCGATACTTTCTGTGAGGAGATTTCCCCTTGCCTCCCTTTCCTCCTTATCCTAAGGAGGTGATGAACAGGGCTGTATAGGAGCTTGAATTTCCACCCCATGAAGAGATTTACGTGACCAGAGGCAGGGAAAAAACTGAATAAAAATGAAACTTTGGCAAGGATTTCTGGAAAACACAGTTTTAGAAGCAGGGAACAATGTGTCTTGAGATGTAGCTGCACAACCAGTAGACTCAGAGGATGCTGGCCTGTATGAGCAAAAGGGGGTCAGGCTGGGAAAATGGGGCCCAAGCACTTGCAGATTGAATTGGGGTGTTCTCAGAGTGCTTCAGTATCGTGAAATTACAATTTCCAGAGGAAAAAGCTATTCCATCAAAAAACTGATTTGATGAACTTTGGGAATATGGTCCATGGGCGAGTCTGGCAGGATTGCTATTTAGTAAAGTTCACTAATCACTAAGTTTTACATCTTTGCAGTTGCAATTTTTATGTGTATACTAAAAAAAAAAAAATCACTAGCCGTCAGCCAAAAAAGCCACAGTAGAAGAGACGACTGCACAAACAGATCACATGAGGAAAAGGAAAAATTGCTACTGTATTTGTTCAAGGAGGGCCTCAAATAAAGCAGTATTTTCCCATATACCATGCAGCCCAAAACTGTCCTTTGATTGTAAAGCCATAGTGGCAAACTAAAAAGAGGCATGCTCCGGAGCTGTGAGTAAACACTGTATTTCCCAAAAGGGGAATGAAGTAAGCTCCCCAGCTCTCCCCAGCTGTGTATTTCATTTTTGCTATGGAGCCTACAGTTTAGATTATCTTGACTGTTTCTTACTCACCTAGGTATTGATTTTTTTCAAATATCCTTTTGCTTTTCATGTAAATTCAAGTTTCATTTTCTGTTTTGCAGGGTGCATTTGTGGGTCTTGTCAGTGGCTTTGTTGTTTCACTTTGGGTTGGAATCGGGTCTCAGATTTATCCTCCGCTCCCAGAGAGGACCAAGCCACTCTATCTCTCAACTGCAGGCTGTAATATATCCTCAGGAAATATGATGTCAACAGAAAACCCATTAACAACAGTCTTCAACACACCAACTGCAGAGAGGTATACAAGTTTATTATGTGAAATAAATAAAGCATGTATTTGTTTTAGAGCAACACAAACATCTGCCTAGCATTTGGATTACTGTAACCCTCCCTGGTTTACCTACCAGGCTCTTTAAGATGAAGCAGTTTTCTCTGACTTTTTTTTTTTTCTTCTGTCAGACTGAAGTTTGTCTGAGTTATCCCAGAACAGAAGTCAAAGTGAATCTTCCTATTGATCTGAAAAATGTCAATTCAGTATTTGAGTATGAAGGCTTGGATATGCCTTACCAGAAACCATGGTGTTAAAGAAGGCACAACATTTATAGTTATTGGATTAACTGCCACAGTCCATCACATGAATTCAAGTAGGAGGCGGTTAAAGGGCAATTTGCCAGTTTAACAGCTCCACCTACAACAGCTTGTCCGTGCAGAAATAGTTCTATTCGG
The DNA here is from genome assembly GCF_000690535.1 of Cariama cristata. Taxonomy (NCBI): domain Eukaryota; kingdom Metazoa; phylum Chordata; class Aves; order Cariamiformes; family Cariamidae; genus Cariama; species Cariama cristata. Next base: position 7,431 of record NW_009594100.1, on the reverse strand, counting down.
GAAATTCAGAAGAGGGCATAATCTGTACAATGGGGAAAATATAAGCGATTTTCTCCCCTCTGCAGTTACCGTATGTCTTACTTTGGACAATCACCATTAAGTGTAACAGTTATAAGTGGCAATATAGGGAACAGCAGGAACAGAAAGAAGCTGAACAAAGACATTCCTAGGGGTTCCCCATCCTTACAGCAGGTACACACACGGATGCCCAACATCCAGCTTCCTAAACTCCAGCTCTCACAGGAGGCCGCCAGCGTGGCTTCCCTGTTGCAACAGAGCGCATTGTCAGGGAGAGCAGAGTGAGGTGTAACCTGAGGTGTGATGGTGCCCTATTGTTTCTGGCTGTTTAGAGCCCCACATGGCTGATTTCCTACTTCTTTTTTGTGTATCACCTCCTTTAAATAATGTCCCCCCATTCTAAAGAAGTTATCCCTTCACCTGGATAGCTGGAGCGCTCAGCTCTCACTAGATTTCTAGCAGGGACAGGACTGTCCTGTTTTACCTGCTTGGCCCCGTGCGTTGCCTCACTGTACTGAGCAGTCTCCTCCTGTACGAAGGAATTTTTCCTGCAAATTTTAGAAGAAATTTTCAGTGCACATTTTATTGTACAGAGGTAGGTCAAGACTGCCAGTTCACTTGGTTCAGAAGTAACTCCGTATTTATACGCTGTCTGGAAACAGACAACATTTTCAAGTTGCTTGGAATAGGAAAGCGGAGGTTAACACTTTTTTCTGCTCTTTTTCAGGCCTGCCCTGGCAGACAACTGGTATTCCTTGTCTTATCTCTACTTCAGCACAGTTGGGACACTTATCACAGTAATTGTGGGAATAATTATCAGCCTCTTAACAGGTACTAGTTCCATAGCTGTGACTGAACGTGTCCTAGATCTCAGAGGACAGAGAGTATCATTGCCACGGGAAGTTCTGGTGACCCTGTTGCAAACGCTGTGTAAATGTTACAATCCTGAATCTCATTTTCTCCCCTCAGCCCTTCTGCATCCCACTGTATTCCCACTGTCTCTGCTTACAGCAAAAGTTACTTCAAATTTTTAAGGAGGAAGAAGTTTCAGCAGTTTTTTTTAACCTGAGGGGCAAAAAAACAAAAACCAAACCTGAAACAAACCCAAAGAAATCTGTCTTTCCTGTTTTATTAGATGCCAGCAGAGGCTGGAGGTTTAAGGGTTGTCCCTGAGCATGGCAACAATTCCAAGCAAGGAGATACACCCGTGCTTCTAGAGGACAAAAGCAGTTTTACTTTGAGTGAGTTCAGAGCACTCAGGGGTTATTGTCTGCACCTGTACAGCACATGCTCGTCACCACATTCCCCAAGCACGTACCTAAGAGCTGCAGACCCTGTGCGTGGCTAGGTTCACTTCTTTCTCAGTTTCCCTGTACTATTTGTGTGAGGGGCAAAAAGCCGCACCCTACGGATAAGAGCAGGGACTTCAGTTCCAGCCCACGGCCTCACCACGTTTGCATCTAGGTGAGGTGCAAAGTTTGCCTGTGTCCACCTCATGCGTGGCAGAAACAGCACAAGAGCAGCTCCTCTCACAGCTTTCCCCAGCATGCCCAGCCAGGTTCCCATGACAGCACGCATCTTCTTTGAGTTAGATTTCAGACCTTTTAGTCTGACCTGCAACTACCCCAGGACTATGAAATTCCAAACCCAGCAGACAAACTCACTTCCATTAGCTTCCCTATACCTTGCAATTAATAAGCACAAGTTACACTGCTACCATTTTCTTTTCCTTGTGAGTTTTGAGAGGATTTGCTCCCCCCTTTCTTCCCATCACAAGCTCTTCCCATTGCTATAGTGATGCCTGTACAGAAATTTTCCTCCTTGCCAGATTGAGATCAGGTCACCCACAGGCCATGAAACAAAGCATGAAAACTGGGCAACTCAGTAAATCTAGATGAGAAATCCTGATCCCAAGAAACCCAAAAGAACTACCACAATGTCACCCTGCTTTTTTGGGGGGCAAGATCCTATTTAAGCCTCAGGTGGCAATCAGAGAGAATTCCCAGCACCTGCATCTTTCTTTCCCACACACATTTTCCCACAAGAATAGTTATACAGTTTTAATAGTTAAATAGTTCCATGCCTTAAAAATGCCCAAACATCCCATTAACCCTCATCTCCCCACCTTGGGGCTGCCCTTAAAGAACTCACTATAAAAATCGCTGGTGACTCTGGAGACAGGATTCTTGGTGACAGGGAGCTGAGGACTGGGGCTCAGGCTCCAGGGCAGCACCTGGTACCACAGCTCCTGGATGGGCAGGGTGGTCCCAGATATCAATGTGTGGGATTCATCCTTTTCTGCTGATTGTCTCAGGTTTTTTACACCGTAAGAAATCTGAGGAGGATCTGGGAAACTCTGCGAAATGGCTAAGGCATTTCAAATAGACCTTGAGGGATCATTCTGTATTTTGAGAGGTGCAGGGTATGCATCACTATAAAGAAATGAACCTTAAAGCTTGTGATTGCTTGATGGCTTTTGCTGCGTGACCCTGTCCTGCTCACCGGGCCTGGTGCCCACAGCTGGGCTCTGACATATCATTTGCATGTGGAAACCTGGCTGAGTGAAACCTGCCTGTTTTGCAGGAGGACTAAAGCAGAACACAGATCGTAAATTCCTGTTGACCAAGGAAGATTTCCTCTCCAACTTCTCACGGTCTAAATCTGAGACAGTAAGTGTAATTCTGCATTTCTGATTTAAATCATTCTTTCCTCCTGGGGACAAAGGCAAACAGTGCCTGGCTTATTTTTCCCCACCAGGATGAATAGCACCTGATGCTGCTTGATATGACTGTCTGCTTTAAGGCGGTAGCACAAGGCAGGTAGGAGTAAAGCAGCTGGCATAGGCAGGGAAGCTGTGTTGGGCCACAGCTTGACTTCCTTGAACAGCAGAGCAGCAGCTGTGACAAGGGACAGTTGTTCGGGTTTCTGCCAAAATACTCCTTCACTAGTCTCTTGGAAACTGGCCCAAGGCACATTTTGGACTCAGCAAAACCTCCTTTGTTTGTAAATATGTGTTCTCTAAAGTCTGGATTTTTTTGCAACTTTGGCTATTGTTTGAGAGAAAGCATTTCTAGTCAGTGTATCTGTTTCCTAGCTCCCTCCATAAGATTTAAGAAAAAAGGAGACATTATTGGGTAATAACATCCCTTAGAAGGGAGAACGTAGAGGAATTTTTATTTTTTTTAATAAACTATAGATCACTTTTCAATCAGTATCATCAGGATGCTGAATGTTCAAGCTCAGCTTTGTTCAGTGCTTTTGGAGTGCTGCAGTGCAGGCAATGACCATATCTTCGAGATGGCTTAGTTTGCAAAACGTTTTTCCTCCATGATAACAACTCCTTTCAGTATGATCTCATGTATTTCAGCTTCTGGGTATGAACACCAGGGAGAGAGAGGGATTTTTACAATACTATTGTAATGCTGTTTGCCCATGTGAGGACTGGAGACCAGCTATTGTCCAGTTATTGTCATTCACTGTCTTTAACGGGCCAACATCTGTTTCACTATCTGGGAATTTAATCCCTGAAGTCTTTTGAAAGAAGAACACCCGCATGGAAGCTAATGTCCACAGCCACACTATTTCATGCCTGGTGTCAGAAAAATGTGTCTGCCTGGTTATACAGCTAGGGACTGGATAACAAGTGGTTAGCATCACAAATAATGCAGAAAAAAAATCAGGGAGAACTGAGCAACTCCCTGCACATGAAGAGGTCAACATATCATTATGTTTAACAGAGATGGAACATCAAAGCAATGATGCATGTTAATTTGCTCTTCATGTCAAAGATGGGGCACGGACCAAGGGTTGGGAGTCAGTAGCGCAAGGACCTGGTGGTGACAGACCTGCAGACTTGAAAATAGCAATTAGAACGTTGCACACCCTAAAATACTTTAGAGATTTGCAGGACAAGGACATTTTATGTGACAAGAACATTTTACACAACTAGTACCTTATGCAATAAGAAACTTTCCATACCCCTAGAAAAATATCAGCTACTGCAATGGATAACTATTTATTCTCAGCCAGCAACCAACATGGGTTTCCCTGCAAGGCATCCTGCATGTCAGGCCTGACTCTGCTTGCATGCAGGTCAAAGAGAGGAAGACTGTTTTTTCTACTTCACAGTGTGGCTTTTGTCTTTTGGTTTTTAGCCAGAGAAAGTGGAAGTGTTGCACTGGAAACCATTTACCGTGGCAGCTGAAGGAACTGACAACCCTGCTTTCAGCCACATTGAAATGGATGTTGCAAGCAGTAAGAACAAAGCCAACGGCCTTCATATATGACATGGGGCCACGTCAGCCAAGGAGGACAGTTTTGTTCATGTAAAGCACTGTTGACATTCCCGTGCCGGGTCAGTTACCAGCCCTGCTGGGGTCATGGGCAGGTGTCTGCTGAGCTTCATGGCACTGTCACCCTTGCATGACCTTGACATTAGTCAAGAAAAGAATCGGGTCTTTCTTGCACTTCCTCACTCCGTCCCTCACTCTGGATCTTGGTGACAGGGCTTAAGGCAATATGTGAAATAATTGCCTGGTATTCTTGAGCCTCCTGGAAAATATCTGCTTTTAGTCTCAGTTCACTCTCAGAGTAAATTCTTCATTCGGTAAGAGCACTGTTTCCCCCGACATGGCTGTTTTTCTGGTTTGTGTTTTTTTTTCTTTTAAGGCATTGAAAGTATGAAGAGATTAGGGCTGCAGGACCTTATCAGATTGCAAGAAACAGTGAGTCTTTTTTTAGTACAGGAGGTGTATTTGGTGCCATCTGGTTCCTTTGCAGAACTGATCCTGAGAGTGTATTTATTTTGCTGTTTTTGTCATATATGTTTGTTTTTATTAAGCCACTTCTTTCCTGATTACCTGCATCTCCTCCTCCGTGCTCACTGCTGGAAGCTACAAGAGTGTCTTTGGTGATGGGTAGAGACAAGAGTCAGTAATACCCTTCTCTTCACACCCTATCTCCCTCTTCTGTTTTGCCCTTACAGAGCTGGTCTTCATGAAGGAAACGAGCTATTTGGGCTTTTTATTCAATACCATATAGCAGAACCACAGTAGTCTTCTACTTCATGCCCAGCGTCCTGGCCTAGGACCGCTCTTGCACTGTGCTGGGCACAGTGCAGCAGAGACGTTAATGCAAGAAGAGGGCCCTCTTTGCTGTGCTGGACAAGAGGGAAGGCCACTGCTCTTGTCTGTAGAGCTGTGAGCTGAAACCTCATGTCGCCATTTGTGTTTGTGCAGTCCCTCTTGTCACTCTGGGGATTCACGGTCAAGGTTGGTCCAAATCGGGCACGAGCACATCGTGTGTTTTGGCAGGCAAGCAGAGTCCACCGCGCAATCCCCCAGGACAGGGAAGGGATCACAGAGGATGTCATTTGGTGAAGGCCTCTCTAGGGCTGCAGGGCATGGGATGGCTTATCCCCCAGCTGGGCTGCCCAGAGAGAGGCATTTTGTGCCACGGAACAGTTCTTGAGCCTTGGAATGTAATAATTCGTACTTACCAGGTACTTTCAGCCCACAGATCTGAACAAGGGTAAGTACTGGTATCTCCATGCTGCTGCAGAGTGCTGAAATGGACTGGTGTGCCTCTGTGTACCTGCGCTTTACAGCACAGCGTAAGCTGTGGGCAGCCAGAACAGAAGCCTGTAGCAAGCCCTTGACCTGTGAGCCTGCTAGTACGGCTACAGCCCTCCCAACACAAATGGTCAACTCCCACCTGAATGTGCTTCTCGGGAGGGTTACTGATCACTGCTATGTTAACCAGCATCAGGGTGCCCTTCGTTACACCGCTCTGTGCTGAACTCACTGCTTGCGCTGTAATTGATACTGCCTTAAACTGCCTGGGTGAGCTGTGACTTCTGCCCGTTTTGTTCATGGAGTGAAGACTAATCTGCCCAGTTATCATAGTTTAAAAATGTAGCATCACAGCATTTTTTTTCTCTCAGTGCTTTGAATTCACATAGTTGTTTAAAACAGAGAAAATGCATAAACGACCAACTCAAGCACAAAAAGGAAGCCTACAGACAGGTTGGTGGAAGCAAAGACCAGTAGCCTGGGAGGAATACAGAGAAATTGTCCGATCAGCCAGGGACCAGGTCAGGAAAGCTAAAGCCCTGATAAAATTAAATCTGGCCAGGGACATCAAGGGCAACAAGAAAAGCTTCTACAGGTACACTGGAGATAGAAGGAAGACTAGGGAAAATGTGGGCCCTCTCCAGAAGGAAACAGGAGACCTGGTTACCCAGGATGTGGAGAAGGCTGAGGTACTCAATGACTTTTTGGCTCAGCCTTCACCAGCAAGTGCTCCAGCCACACCACCCAAGTGGCAGAAGGAAAAGGCAGGGACTGGGAGAACGAAGAACCACCCGCTGTAGGAGAAGATCAGGGTCGAGACCATCTAAGGAGCCTGAAGTTGCACAAGTCCATGGGACCTGATGAGATGCATCCACAAGTCCTGAGGGAACTGGTGGATGAAGTGGCTAAGCCACTAGCCATCATATTTAAAAGGTGAAACGTAACCCCCATTTTTTAAAAAGGGAAAAAAGGAAGACCCAGGGAACTACAGGCCAGTCAGTCTCACCTCTGTGCTCAGCAAGATCATGAAGATCCTCCTGGAAACTATGCTAAGGCACATGGAAAATAAGGAGGTAACTGGTGACAGCCAGCATGACTTCACTAAGGGCAAATCGTGCATGACCAATTTGGTGGCCTTCTACGATGGGGCTACAGCATTGGTGGATAAAGGAAGAGCAACTGACATCATCTGCCTGGACTTGTGTAAAGTATTTGACACTGTCCCGCATGACAGCCTTGTCTCTAAATTGGAGCGACATGGATTTGATGGATGGACCACTCGGTGGGTAAGGACTTGGCTGGATGGTTGCACTCAAAGAGTTGTAGACAACGGCTCAATGTCCAAGTGGAGACTGGTGATGACTGGTGTTCCTCAGGGGTAAGGATTGGGACCAGCGCTGTTTAACATCTTTGTTGGTGACATGGACATTGGGATGGATTGTACCCTCAGCAAGTTGGTGGATGACACCAAGCTATGTGGTGCGGTCAGCCCACTGGAGGGAAGGGATGCCATCCAGAGGGACCTGGACAGATTGAGAGGTGGACCCATGTGAACCTCATGAAGTTCAACAAGGCCAAATGCAAGGTTCTGCACATGGGTCAGGGCCATCCCAAGCACAAATACAGGCTGGGCAGAGAATGGATTGAGAGCAGGCCTCAGGAGAAGGACTTGGGAGTGCTGGTTGACGAGAAGCTCAACATGACCCAGCCATGTGTGCTGGCAGCCCAGAAGGACAACTGTATTCTGGGCTGCATCACAAGCAGCGTGACCAGCAGGTCGAAGGAAGGGATTCTGCCCCTCTACTGTACTCTCATGAGAACCCCCCTGCAGTATTGCCTTCAG
>NW_009594099.1:0-12357 GCF_000690535.1 Cariama cristata | reverse complement strand
ATATTTCTTGCAGCCTTTCACATGCAAGCTGCTGCCTCTGTATTCCCAGCCCTGAAAAAAGCCTGTAGGACTAGACTCTACCATTTGCTTTTTTTTTTTCCCCTTGTAATTTAATATGCCCAATGAATTGCATAACTTCTTTGGAAAACATTTTCTAATCAGATTTCTATGACTTTGTGAAAACATAGAACAGCATAGGCAACAGGATGTGCCTAGGAAAAAAATATATCCATAGAACAAGTGTGGAGTGGTGTTTCACTAGAATGCTTTCCCAACCTGTGTTAAATCGCAGCTTGTGAAGTCAGATGAGACTGAAAAGGAAAACGCATTTGTTAAAAAGTTAGGGGACAGGTTTTATTTCCAGTGCTTCCTTGTGTAGATATTAAAGATGGGTATTTAATGTGCACGGTTGTGAGCTGTTGTGGTTAACTGTTATTCTTTGTTATATTTTTTTGCAAGTAAATCCAAATTTGTATCAGGATGCATAAAACAATGTTTTCATTACTTTATTTCTGAGGTGGTTCCATACATGTTTTTCGAAACAGAGACATGTATTCATGCTGACTTAATGCCATGTTTGGAAAGTTTAAGCAGGTTCAGATTTGTTTTTCTTGAAGTTTAAGTTTACTGTTATCTCAGCCTTTTTTTCAGTAGAAAATACAACTTTATTGAAAAGCATAAGTCATAAAAATACAGAGCTGTGCAATGAAAAGTGTTTTTGAATATCTTTACTCCCTTTGTTGCTTTTAACATATTCACATTTCTTTTGCAAGAGTCAATGGATTCTTTTGTTTCACAGGGTTATCAAGCAGCGTCACAAACAAGTTATAAAGAACTTAAAAAGTTAAAAGGAAAAATGAAAGGAGAAAAAGACTGATATTTATCTATGTGTCTGATACTGCTTTATGTACAGGGATGTGTGTTCAAGTTATAAGGAGTTTACAATACTGAGTTCTCCATTTTCTTATTGTATTTCTGCTTTTTGTTGTTAAAGCTGATGTGAGCTGTGCCACTTAATGCTTCAATGGAAGTTGCTAAATTGATTTTTCATAGTAATTAGGACTGTATGAGAGCATGCCCAGGACAGGAAAGAACATATTCCTAGGTGCTGAAGCTAAGCCATTTGCGCTTGCTGGTGAAGCTGAAAGCCATCCACATAGTCTTTACAGAAACAAACTTCTTGCTGTGCCAGCTCTTGTTGTGTCCACAGCAGAAAATGCAGGACTTCCGATCAGTATTATAATCAATGCCAAATGTTCTGTATTTTCTAGATATATTTTGAAAACTACATTTAAAAAAAAAAAAAAAAAGCGTTCTCATCACCTGCATCACCTTGACTTTTTGACTCACAAAAAATTGGGGAGCATATGAATTCCACCAGTTACCGTAGTCTGGGAGCTGATATCTTGCCAGATAATTTTCCTCAAAAAGAAGGAACGAAAGCAGATGAGATAGGATCCAGTCGATGTATCAGTGATGTTAATACAATCTCACAGGCTATTTAAATCTATATAAATTAGCACTTTCAACAGAAAACTATACTCAAATCATAGACAATTTTTTTTTTTTCTTGGTAGTATTAATGGGTCCATATTGCATGAAATGAACCCTTAAATTTTTTCTACTCAAGACATATAATATATATTTTCTTATAAATGCTTTTGCTTAGTAAATACGCACAGTTTTGGGCTCCTATCTCTACTATTCCCTTCTTTTCCTCCAATGTAATCTTTCTGGTTTTGGTTTGTTGGGTTTTTTTTCCCCAAAGAGATAGTATTTGGGGCCATATTGCTTTACATAACATTGACAGAAGGTTGAAAAAATTATGGGAACCTCTACAATAGCCCTTTTAACCTGAACTTCCCTGGCCATCAGTCACCTTGAGAACTTCAATACATATATTTTAAATCTGGCTGCTCCTTCAGCTCAGTTGCATCCTTGTACAGCTATTTCACTCCCTTCAGATCCTCTTACAGGCTCCAGCTGTTCCCTTTGGATGTTGGAGATGATGGTGGTGAGGCTCAGAGCACTGTCAGTTTGGGACTCTTCTCGTGGTCCTGGGGTACATTATACCGAGAAGAGAGACAAGAATTTCGTTTTTGATGTGCAGCTGGGAAATACCAACCAGAGGGAAGAGGTTTGCTGGAAGACTTGATCCAGTTTTATTTACAAAACAGTGGCCAGTAGATAATGATTCAAAAAGGACAAATAGATAGCTCTTTGTTTAGTGTTTTATTCATACAGTTAGTTCTCTTCTTATACAGAAAAAAAAAAACCCAGACCGTCCTTGACTCCTTCAGCAATGTTACAAAAGAAATCGTTGTTTTACCATGCATAGAAGTAAAAGACAAGTATTGGTTAGATGAATGGGGCTAGCTTTTATGGGATTTTTTTTTTTCCTTTTCTATTTCAAAGACAAGTCCTGCTTGTCACTGTGCTGTTGAATTTTGGAGAAAGGAGATCAGCTTGTGCAGATCACAGATTAAAATGTAACAACACTGGAGTTGTTCAAGGCAAACATGAAAATTAATAACCTGTGAAGGTTACACGCCCTTGTGTTACTGAAAATCAGATAGTTGACCTGTATTCCTGAATTTGTTCTGTAGATCACAGAACCATAAATAAACTTACTTTCAGAGGTCATCTTACCCTAAAGGAAGAACAGCTAAAATAATGCATATGCATGAAAAATGTATTCTATGGAGTATAAGCATATAGTATCTCAAAACTGACTGTCTTGTGTATATGATAGTTTTGCTCTCAGGTCATTATTCAGCTTAACCTTGGATATTTGTATAATCACCAAGACTCAAAGTATAGACACCTTTGGATAATGCAAGGTCTAGTGATAACACTGAATGTCTTTGTACCTGGAATATTACGTTATGGCTCCTGTAACTCTTTGAACAGGTAAGGTGAAAGATGTGGAAAATCTGAAAAACAATGGGCCATAAATGATAGAGGGACATTAATAATTAAATACATTACAAGTTTTTAAAAAAATCCAATACAGCAATTCTTAATGATATCTTCCATGGACCATTTAAGTCGATGAATTTCAAGTTCAACCATTTGTACTAAACAAGGTTAAAATGGCTAAAAGACTGACTATATTTTAATGTGCTATAAAGGAATTAAAAGCCTCCAGCAGTCCATAAAAATATCATCCTTCAGTTCTGAATGCAGTGCCCATTACCACGGAAAGATTTAGTCAATCATAGGGCAGTAACTATCTCTGTAGGGCTGCTGTAATTGCTAATGTAATTGTATAACTGAGGTTTACCGACTTTAAATTCCACTGTTGCCTATTCCTTTAGTAAGAAATAAAGTTTCTTCATTCTTTAAAGAGAGACTATATTTTAAACTATTATATTTACTTCATTCATTTAATATACAGCTAAATTGTCTAATTACTGGTGACATGTGGTATCCAGTGTTTAATTTATTGAAAGGAAAATGCCACATTCATTTACTTTGCTTATCTACACATTTGCAAATAATTGACAATAAAACGTGATTACTTTTATATGTTTCATTCTAGGGTTGCAGTTAACCCCTTGACTGTCAGGATTTAGCTGATACATGATGCATGGTATTTTTACTACGTTGCACTGTTTCAACACACACAGCCTAGCAATGTATTTATTTGTCCTCTGAGTAGTAATTTAATCAGGTAAAACCCATCAGCAGTAATATAGATGAAGTATTTGATCACCTCTATGTTGAAAGAGAATGTGGGGGTTTTTGTTGAAATAAATGTTTTTAGAATTGGATTTTAAGTCTCAGATTCAGATGAGTTACCATTTTGTGAGTAGGGCAGATTGTGTTATCAAAGAGAGTTCTGCCATTTAGTCTCACAGCCATTACATCCTTCACCAGTAAAAGAGATGACTGCAGGTCTGTATGTAGAGGTTGCACAAATGTATTTGCATTCTTCAGGTCAGGGGTACCTGCTAACTGCCTGCAACCGAAAAACTACGCATGGGGCAATGAGCTCCTCTTGGTGAAAGTCCAGAAACGATAAAAAGCATTACAATAACAGAGTGAACATAAAAGTGGAACTAGACGATCCACCGTCCTTCCCCTTCCTCCCCTCTGAGCCCATCTTTTTCTCTCTTTTCCTTTGTGCAGGACACCGTGCTTGCCTTTAGAAAGAGGAACGCTTTTCAATTCTGGTTCTTTCTAATTGTCTCTTTTTATCATCAGAAACTGGCATGTTAGACAAGCAGAAGAGAAAGAAGTTTGCTTGCAAGTTCTTTAGGAGAAACAGCAAGTGGGGAGGAGGCAGTCTGAAAAAGTGAGAAAAGTTGCTTTTGTGTTTTTTTTTTTAATTTTTTTGTTTTTAAATTTCACTGTGGCTGCTTGGCATCTTATTCTGAGCAGCAGCAGAGGCACTGCAGCTGTCAGGCTTAGGAGGTAGCTATGGCGTTGATATTCTTGCTTTCATGTTTCAGCAGTTATCTTTGCAACCATAAATGACAGAACCTTTTTTAATACCATTTAAAATAAAAGCTAGAATTCTGTAGACATTGATGGGAATTATGTGGGAAGTATTGCTACTTACCATGAGAATGTGGCTTTGTTAAGCTTACAATAAGAAATGCATGAGATATTTTGAACAGAAAAAATGGAGTTTATTTCCTTTTTTATTATTAATGAATGTGATTTGATAAACATGGACAGTTTTGGAATGGCAGGTCCTCTGCTCCTGATATAGTAGGCTTTACAGAGAGTGAAGCTTCACGCCAAGATTAAAGGAGAAAGTCATGTATGCTGAAGAGGAAAATGTCATAGCTAGGTGTTAGAACTTGTGGATGATCAAGTAGGGTGTACAGCACGTGCATCTTCTTACAGCATGATGAGGATTGGAGCTATGCCTTGAAACAATTGAGAAAGAGTAAGTAGCAATGCTTGCTGTACCAAAAGCAGGAAGGCAGGAGTGAGAATTTTGCCAGGTGATACTAAATGGAGAGTTAATGACCATAGGGACATCTTAAAGGTGAGAAGAACAAAGAAGAAAAAGGCAAACTACACATTTTAGGATCATGGATAAACAGAAGGACATTGTGAAAGTAGTTACTATTTATTAGTCAAGTACAAATTAATGAATGAAAAGAATATTTATTACATGCAGAATGTATGCTTGTGTCTATTGAGTGAGAAATATGGAAGAATAAATTACAAATAAATGGAATCGAAACCAGATTTTTTCATAATATGAAAATAAAACTACAGTTGAATGCATCCTCCTAAATCTAAGAGCAGAAGGAGAGTGGGAACAGAAGAACATGATTAATCTTTAACAGTAAACTTTTTTCTTGTCACTCTGAATGTCTTGAATCAAAGGCAACCATGCGTCAGATGTTGAGTTTGAACTAAATAAATTATAAAAATGCATGATTTGATGAAGCCAGTGAAAACTACTGATTACTGATACCTAGTCACACAAAGTCTCTCTTCATTTGTCTTTAACATTGAATGGCTAACCCCTCACCTGATTCTCTTAGCTAACTTTTGAAACTTAAAATTTTAAAAAATTAGTTGGTTTTAAAAGAGAAAGGGAGGGGATATTTTGGAATTATGTGGCTTTAAAAATAGGGTAGATCCCACAGACTAGTGTACTGTATTGCTATAATTATATTTAGGATTTTGCCTTTGAGGAGCAAACTTAGAGCAGCCTTAACTCCATTCTTGCCTGAAAATTGTAACATCAATTTACAGTCACCTATTAGCATAGGTTAAATTATTATTGCCATCAGAAACAGAAGTACAGGAAAGAGGCACTGCAGAGATGTGGATTCATCCAGGCAGTGTCAAAGAAATGCTAAGGCTTCAATCCTATATTACAGCAATTTAGGAATTGATCAGCTTTGCATATGGATGTCTTTGCATCTCCTTGACCTACTGTAGTTGGGTGGATTTTGCAGTGTGTTCCCTTCCTAAAAAAAAATCATGTGAGAGAGTCAGCAAGCAAAAGATGAAGCCATGATCGTATCTGTAGCCCCTACATGTGGTGAAATTTAGTTTCTGGGGAGTCACACTGTCCTCAGTGCAATTGTACCAGGTGATGCTATCAGACCAAATGCCATGAAACAATGACACCGCTGAGCAAACACACGAGGAAAATACAGAAAAATGCTAGCCTTTCTGATCTCATTCAAGGACTGAATTGAGGTGTTATCATTCCCCCACCTGGAGCACTGCATCCAGCTCTGGAGTCCTCAGCATAGGAAAGACATGACCCTATTGGAGTGAGTTCAGAGGAGCCCACAAAAATTATCAGAGGGCTGGAGCACCTCTCCTGTCAGGACAGGCTGAGAGAGTTGAGGTTGTTCAACCTGGAGAAGAAAAGGCTCCGGGGAGACCTTGGAGCAGCCTTCCAGTACCTAAAAGGGACTTGGCAATAGGACAAGGGGTAATGGTTTAAAACTAAAGGAGAGTAGATTCAGACTAGATATAGGAAGAAGTTTTTCACAATGAGGGTGGTGAAATACTGGCACAGGTTGCCCAGAGAGGCAGTAGATGCTTCATCCTTGGAAACATTGAGGATCAGGTTGGATGGGGCTCTGAGCAACCTGATCGAATTGAAGATGTCCCTGCTCGTTGCAGGGGGGTTGGACTAGATGACCCTTAAAGGTCCCTTCCAACCCAAACCGTTCTGTGATTGTATGATTCTATGAATGCCAACAGGATGTAAAGCTCTCTGAGGCAGAAATGTGTGTTTCTAAAATAGTACCTGAAGCCTGAAGATTTCGCTTGGCTTTTTTATATCCTGCAAGACATGTTGAATGTTTAGCTTGTAACTGTATCTCATGCCACCACATGTTGAGGCTTATAAACAAAAGCTGCATTATATTTTTATGCAATAAAGGTTTGTTCGGAGGGAAAAAAACCTATTGCTGTCTCTCGTAATGACCTCTCTCTACCTGTGAGACAGGAGAAATGTGAAGAAAAAAGGACAAAAGCGCCCACCAACAAAACTCTGCCTGTGGAGTCTGTGTAACAAAAATGAAACGTAATTATATGTGTGAATTGAAAGAAATTGAACTTTGTACTGCATGTAAAGGGCTGAAGCCTGTCTATGGTGCTAGAGTAAATTAATTCTAGCCTTGTCTCTTTCTTTCTTTCTGCATTACTGGGTACTTCAGAGAGTCAGTGCCGAAAGCTATGTCAGCCCAATAAAGTATTTTTGTGTATTATTTCAAAGCCAACACAAAATTATACTGCCTGTTTCTTGTCTGCAAATTCATGGAGATACGCTTAGAAATACTGTTTTGCCCAAGAGGTTAGCTGCATGCTGCGAGAATCTGTATTCTTGCTGAACTTGCCAGAAATTTGTTTTGTAAGAAGAAAATGTGCCTCAGCACATGCTCTTAGTTTTCTGTCTATCTTAGTGTGGAGAGAGAGTGAAGCCAGCATAAATCCTCTGGCTTGTTTATAAAGTGCATTGTGGAAGAAAAAATTAAGGCTACCCCATGAAGTAGAAAACAAGTTTAATGTACTAGTAACAGGCTTGACTGTGGTATATATCTCTTTTCGTAAATTGCTTTTATAGGCTATTCATTATTACCTTAATAGCTTATTGTGCATAAGAAAATTGGCTTAATGAGTAACAGGTAAGGATCTGCCCTTTGGTTTTGGTGTAACCTGAAGCACATGCCACAATACAAACAGCAATTAAAACATCTCTGCTACAATTTTCTGCATTCAAGGTCATTTATTCACGTTTGTCCTCTTATTAGTAGAGTTGTGACAGTCTACTCTATTGCTGCTTTTGTGATAGATGCCATAATTTCACTAAACAACAGTGGGAATGAAGTTAAAAAAAAAAAATTAAGTGTCCGCACATGTGTATCAGGTATCTTCTTAAAGTTTCATGCAAACTTCTTAACTCAATAAAACCACAACAAGGAATGTGAGAAAGAGCTGTAGCTATAGCACTTATGCACTGGAGCGCATTTCTTTCTACTTGTGAGATAATAGAACATAGGGAAGTAATATATCTATTTTAATGGGTTTAAATGAATAAAAGAAGCCACCATGTCACTTATGTGATAGGTAGATCTCATTTTCCAAATTCTGTAATTTAAAGGTCTTTCTGCCGAACCCTGTGACTGTAGCACGTGAAGAGGAAAGGGAGCATCACGGATTGAGTAGGAGGAGTGCATGCCAAGGCAAGATCATCTCCTGTAATCCGTAATTACAGGCATTCTTATTTCATGTTGGTATCAGCTTTTTAATTTGCATTCACTGGGCATTTGCTTACTGGCAGCAGAGACTGGCAAAGCCGAATGTGCCTGGCCCAGGAGCTGCGGTGTCTCCTGCAGCCTTTGGGCTGCAGTCGACTGACTGTAATGTTGGGAATGGGATGGGCTACAATGTCCAACATGCAGTGTGTCCTGATGTCTGCTTACAGGTGGTTATTTCCAGCTCTGTTTAGAATAAGCAGCTATATTTCTGCAACACCGAGCAGGAGGAGAGATAACAGTCAGTAACTGTTGTGTAGGGCTTGAAGCAAGGATGATTGAACTTAATGCTTGTGCTGGTTTTTGACCTCTCTCATGACTGGCAAAGTTATCGCTGATCCCCGGTTTCTTACCTGTGAAAATAAATAGCAGTACTTTGCTTATTAATTGGAGGTTTCTTTTCCTTACATACAATAAGCTGAGTCCCTTTCTCCACGGTATGGAAATTTTTCCAGTTCCCTTCAAAATTATAAAAATGACATCATAGGTCGTGACATCATCGTGGCTGACTAAAGAAACTTAAAATCTTTTTGAAAGGTGGGAAGAAATGAGGCATTTTCTCTATCATAAGTTAAAGAAAACCCATTAATGTCAAAATCTGAAGCTGTGATATTAGTGTGGTGTCTGCGGTGTGATGACTGTGCTTTCAGCACTTGGGAAGCTGCCTCTGGGAAAGAGAAATTATGTTCCTCATGGACAGTCTTGGTTGGTATAAAGGGATGTGGATGGTGGACTGGTTTCCTTCAACTGATGCCCTCTGTACTGTGATTTTTTTTTTTCAGACAGACTTCTCTCCTAGGTCACCATTTTTGTTGTTGTCTTAAATGACGTGATGTTTGCTGAATCAACTTGTGGAATGATAGATTCAAGTGTCACATTTCTGCTCTTTAACACAGAGCTGTACATGGAAAAAACACGTATTTGTTAGGATGGGAGTTAGAATTCAGAAGTATAAGCCCCTCCAAAAAAAAGTATATAGGATGTGTGAATGGGAAAGTAAAACAGGATGAGAAATAGCTCTATTTTATGCTTTAGCATTTAATTTAGTGTCTATATTTAGCACACTTATTCTGGTAACTATTAAAGTTTCCATATATTTATTGGTGAATGAGTTTTTTTTAGTCTGACTTCTAACTAGAGGTTGGGGGGAAAATCGTAAAAAAAAATAAAAAGTCACACCCAAATGTCCCCCAAGTGTTGAATTATTTGGAAATACAAAAAGACAAAACCAGCCACTGTTAACTCTGTGTTTCACATGCATATTTCCCTTTTTTTTCATAAACAGGATAATTCTAGTATTGCCTTTGTTGTCTTCACTTTTTTTCCCCCACAAGACAGAAAAAAAGCAAACTGTCAAGTATTTCCTTTTCCATCTGCTTTTCAATATTTCTCAACCAGCTTTTTTACACCTCCAGGTGTATTTATTTCATGTACCTTCACCACCCTTGATCTTTTATAAAGCAAGGTGGTCATTAGTGATAATTGGAAGATGAATGTAGCTGTGCAGTGGAAATGAGCTGTTAGTTGTTGCTGCAGTTGAGTATACTAGGGAAACCAAGGCAAAGGTGTCATGTGAATTTATTCAAGTAACACATAATAGGAACTGGGACACATGTCCACAAAGTTATTTAAAAACTCAAGCAGGTAGAGGTAGATAAGTAAATAAGAATTAGGTATACTGAAATTATTTGGTGGATCTCGTCTCTTGTTCAGAACACCAGGTTTTTGATAGAATACATGAAGACTAACTGGCATCAATAAAATGTCATTTACCATTCGTATTTGCAATTACAATTTGATCACACGTTTATGGTGTCATCATTCTCCATCATACTGTGCGTGTTTGTGTCTCTTTCAGATTGTAAGCGCTTTAGGATAAAACTATGTTATTATCCTTTTCAACATGAGTATTTAATGTACAATAAATATGAATACACTGGGAGACAATTCTATGTTTTAGGAGATATGAATTGTCCATCCCACATTTTCATGGTCTGTACCAGAATTGTTTATTTTTATGATTTTTATTGCTGGATAGGTACTGCTAACCATCAAGGCATAAGTGTAACCATGCGTTGTGATACCATAATAAATATGTTTATCTGAGAGATCCCTGTGCCCCTCTTGCAATCAGTAGGAGCAAGAGCTGGAATGCAGTTAGTACACAGCGGGAGGAATGTCAAATTGTTAACAGCATCTTGCACCCAGGAGCAGCAGAACAGGTGATTCACGGCTAAACTAAACTGGGAGAGAAAGAAGAAAATGCCAGCACAAGTTGAATTTTCAGATGGGAAATGTCAAAGCTCTACATCATGAAATGAAGGATTATTTTGAAAATCTGACAGCATTTACGTCCTCCCTCTGCATTATATTTTCCTACCCCATTTTGGCCTACAAGCAAAAATTCATCTTGTACGGTCTTTTGTTTGTTTATTTGTTTGGGAAATTCAAGGTTTTAGGTTCCAACATTAATTCTTCCAAAGGAGGATCTTCAGTTCTGTGGCTCACAGTGCTTTTGTTCTTGGTGTAAACATCATTATTCAGCTAAAAACCATTGTATTTCTATTTCTTTTCTAAAGTGTAGTTATTTTCTCTCTCCCTTATCTTTTTTCTTCATTGTCTCCATGTTCTTGATAAACTGACCAAGAGGTTTGGCCCCTCCATCCACACAGTGCAAACACCTGCCTGCTGGGTAAAAAGGGATTGCTAGAGAAAGTGAGAGTAGATTGCTAGAGAAAGTAAAGGCAGGGAGAAGGAAAGGAGGGTGGATGTATAAAAGAAAAGTAGATGGTGCAATTAAACAAAGTAACTTAGAAAAAGGGAAATGAGAAAGGAGAATAAAAGGAGGGGAAATAGGTGAGAAGAATGTCATGCGCATTGTTTGTAAATCTTAAACTCTGACAGCTTTTTGTTTCAAGTATGAGGAAAAAAATCAATGCACAGGATACTGCTCAGAACTAAGCTTATTAGCAAGCAGAGAAGTAATATACTGTTGGGTCCTGCTTTTCCACAATAAGACTGTAGAAATCTATGAAAAATATTTTAGAGGGCTAAGTATAATATGATCTCCCTATGTACCAGAAAGCAGCACTGAGAACTGCACAAATGAAAACAACCCTAAGAACAGTAGTACCCCATGTACCATAGGTGGGAAAAAAGCTTCAAGACAGTAACAGCACAATATTACTAAGGAGGAATATTTATGCATAACTTCTAAAAGAAATGCATTTTTGTCTTTTTTGGGAGTGTGCATTCACCAGAAGTTAGGAGTCGTTATTATCTTGTGCACAAGTTCAATGGATGTCATTAAGATATTGTATGTCTTACAATTAGGAGATAGGTCACCATATATTAAGTCTATAATTAGGTTACCCTATTTTTGTATGTTACTGTATGTCTTATAACTGTGTTATTTAGTATACCATAGAATATCACATTAAGTTAAAGATCACTTTGCCCTTCATAAATAATAAATTAAGGATTTATGAACAGTTTGAAATTATTTTTCCAAATTCAGGCTACTTTTACTTTAATTGGCAGTGAATAAATAGTAAATGCATCATAACCTTTGCACAAAATGTTTCCTTAACAAAAAAATGTTACTTTGCTGTCATTGATATAGACTACAGTGCAGCACAAGTAAAATTTCCTAAGATTTTAATTCATACTACCTTAGTGAAGTATCTTTCATTCTCATCCTCCTTCAGAATCACAGAAAT
The DNA here is from genome assembly GCF_000690535.1 of Cariama cristata. NCBI lineage: Eukaryota > Metazoa > Chordata > Aves > Cariamiformes > Cariamidae > Cariama > Cariama cristata. The sequence continues at coordinate 392 of NW_009594099.1, read as the reverse complement.
ACAATTCCTAGCAAAACACAGACATAGATTTACAGATGGTGAATCAATGAAGGATCATTTTGATCGTATGTTTGGATCTATGCATAACACAGAGCAAAGCATTTCCCTCATTAAATTCCTATTTGTATTGCATTTGTGTGTGGGGGGGGATACAGGGGTGGCTTCTGTGAGAAGCTGCCAGAAGCTTGCCCTGTGTCCGATGGAGTCAACGCCAGCTGACTCCAAGATGGACCCAACGCTGGCCAAGGCCCAGCCATCAGTGACAGAGGTAGTGCCGCTGGGATCATAGATTTAAGAAGGGAAACAAAACCCTGCACAACTGCAGCTGAAGAGAGGAGAGAGAATGTGTGGCAGGATCAGCCGTGCAGCCCCCCGGTGAGTGCAGCCGGAGG
>NW_009594098.1:0-22043 GCF_000690535.1 Cariama cristata | reverse complement strand
CGCAGCCCTGATTTCCCGGTGAGGAGGAGGAGGAGGAGGGTGGCGTCGGCCCTGGGGCAGGGAGACAGCCAGCAGCCCGGCGGGACGCCCCTCATGCAGCGCCCGGTGGGGTACCGAGGTCGGTGTGAGGGTTTCGTGGCTTCGGGAAAGGGGAGTAACGCCGCTGTTCTCTTCTCAGGAGTGCCGGATCGCCCACCCCATCGTGAAATGCACGTACTGCCGGTCGGAGTTAGCAGGAGAGGTACGGGAGGGTGCCGCCTCGCCCTGTGCGTGACCTGCTCAAGTCCTGCCGCGGGCGGTCGGTGGACCTGCAGGAGGAACAGCTGTTCACAGGCATGACCGTGTGTAACGGCACACATCCACACCGATGGAGATACTAAAGGGGGCAGAACCGTAGTAAAATAACCCGCCTGCCTGCTCTGGCGACACGAGCGTGTCATATAAATGCAGTACGACGTTAGATTTGTTCACTTAATTCTTAACTGCTTGTGTTTGCATGTGTGTTTTCCAGTAATTGCATGGGAAAGAATTTCAAGGTGTGTGTTTGTCACTGAATTCAACATTATGCAATTTTATCTTTAGCAAAACTAATACGATATGCAAGAAATGTGCCCAAAACGTGAAGCAGTTTGGAACGGTGAGTAGGCTCTTAGTTCTAAATATTGAAGTTAAGTTCATTCAAGTTTTAATTTAAAAAAAGTTCTCTTGCAACTAATCTTCTTACTTTCTTTTGGGGAAAAAAAAAATTACCTATCAGAAAAGCAATGAAAATTGTTGGCAGCTCTTGATTTCCTTCATGGCTTACAATTTCTTTTTTCAAATTGAAATCCATTGTAGTTACATGTAGTTAACAGTTGCCAACAACTGCAATATACCTATTCATAGCAAAAACAATGCTATTTCACTTTATGCATGTAAAGTTATTCTTCACATGTTCTCATAAGCACACGCTTGATGGCAGAAAGACCGTTAGCTGTCTGTGCTTTTAATGAGTGGTAAATGTAAAAATCTAATAATGCCATATACTTTATGTCACGTAAGTCCTAAAAATTTCAAATGCACGTTAATCTTGTTAAGCTATTTAGTGGAAAAGATTTTATGAGTATTAGCTGTATTCATGTTACTTTGCATTTTCTCATCTTGAATTTCAGCGTTGGTTCTGTTAGAAAAATTAATTTTTTAATATATGAATACCCACATTGTATCTGAGTGCCCTGCAGATACCAGTTTATGGAAGGTATCAAGATAATCTTGTTGTGAAACACAAGTGCATAACTTATATACTTGACATAAACTGTATTAGATTAAATTCAGCGTAGTTGAGAAACATAACAGCTGTTGGTATGTAGTATGTAGTCGGACGTTTTGTGAATATAAATGTAAACTGAACACAGAACATTCTTTCGAAAGCTTAAAGTGTAGCAAAACGAAGTGCAAGACAGATCCAACAATGTTTTTTATCAGTACTTTGTCAAAAAAAGGAACGGCATTGAAGATCATCAGCTATTTCTAACCTATGAAAACTGACAGCAATTTTACTTTCCAGCAGTGTATTATTCTAGTTGAGTGTATGATATAAAAGTTGATAACCTGTCCTGATGGTATCTGAAGAAGTTTCCTGCAGAATTGCAGGGATCAGGATACTAATCTTGGAGCTGTAGGGTTATCAAATCCCTGAGTAACGCAAGGGAGAGGGATGTTTTCAAAAACTTCCAGTCTAAAAAAATTACTTGCTTACTCTTCTTTTAAAGGTTTTTTTAAAAAGTAATTTTTTAGTAATGTAGTAAAACGGAGAGAAAATGTCATCATATTTAGAAAAAATAAAAAAAGAGGCAGGTATAGAGTTGAGCAATCACATTGTATGTGTTTCTTTCATTGACTGTACCTAGATTTCCATGGAAAGTCCAGACTCTTTTTGACCATTGAAGGAGCATCATTTAAGGGGGGGTGAAGTTTAGTACTGAAGATAGAAATGGTAGGAAAAAGGTTCTTTAAGACAGGTTATATGAAGTCTAAGTAGTTTAGAAGCATCATTGTGTGATTTGAAATACCTACGTTCATTACAGAAACTAAATATATTAACTTCAGTTCAACTTTCCTGTCTTTCAGCCCAAGCCTTGTCAGTATTGTAACATTATTGCAGCATTTATTGGCACAAAATGTCAGCGTTGCACCAACTCAGAGAAGAAGTATGGCCCACCTCAGACATGTGAACAGTGCAAACAGCAGTGTGCTTTTGATCGAAAAGAGGAGGGAAGAAGGAAGGTAGGCTTCGTTCTACAACTGTAATGGCTTAGGCTGACAACAGACAACATTCCTCCTTCGTAAGAGAAAGATTAACAGGAATGTATCTTAAGTTCACTAATACTAGATTAAAGTTGCTATGCTGTGCTTTACAGTATTTGAATTAAATTTCACAACTTGCAATTGTTATGTTAGCTACTGAGCTAACGTACTTTAAATTAAATCCCTCTTTTTTTAAAAATAAGCTTAGGTGTAAGCTGACAGTCGTAGCTAGGGAACAGAGGTTGAGCAGCTGAACAGTTCCTGGTGCTTTGATTTATTTTATTTTTTTTTTTAATTTTGCCATCCATTGGATCTTATGTATATCCATAACTTGAATCTGTCACTTTTCCCTCTTCTGATTTGCCTGCCTTGCCTTAAAGTACAGCACCAGAGAGGTAGAATGCTTCGAGCAGCCCTTTGTGTTCTGTTTTCTTAAATAGCTTTGGTGAGTGCCACTTGCTCATTCCAGAAGGTGCTGAGGAAATGACCTCAAATGCTTCTTGACTGAGCCCAAGAATAATGCTGTTTTTACAGAAGAATTACTTGGTACAAGTAACACGTTGGCTGAATGTCTTGATTCTGCCTGGAATACAGTGGGTTGAGAGAGGATACGTGGTGTCTAAACTTAAAATTATTTGTCCCCTTAAAAAGTTATTGTCACTTCTGTGATACAGACAGAGTCCAACATTTGCTAAGACTGCTTCCTAGCATAGCTTTAAATGACAAAAAGAAATTAAATAAGAATCACTTTACTAAAAGATAACATGCATACGTTGGAGATATGGTAGTACTCTTTCATACCAAAGAGATGGCTGGATTTTTCCCAAAGATAACAGATGAAGTGAATCAAATTTTTCTTGCAAATATTGAAGTACATCTTTCTAATGCAAGTAGACTTGGAAAAAAAACCCTGCTATGAATTATTTCCCGAAAGGTTGATGGAAAGTTGTTGTGTTGGCTCTGCACGCTGTCCTACAAGAGGGTGCTACAGAAGACAAAAGAACAGAGGAAGAGCCTAGGATCTTCACATTCTAACTCCTCATCCTCATCCCTTACTGAGAAAGACCAGCATCACTCAAAACACCACCACCATCACCACCATCATCATCGTCACAGCAGCAGTCATCATAAGTAAGTATTTCAAAAACTGAAGTACCTGTTGGTACCTCTTCCTCTTCTGTATTCTGTTAGTACTGAGATCAAAGCAAAGGAAATAAGAAATGCCATTTAAAATGTGGCATCAAAAGCAGTAGCAGAATGTTGTTCTTCCATGGTCTGTCAAAATCCTTGTGTTCTTACAGTTTGGATGAAGGGAGGTCAGCAAAAAGCAGAAATTCTTAGTGACCATCAAACTAGTCAATGTTAAAATTGGTAGCAAGTGTAGAAAAGAAACCCACGGAATGGCTACAGGAACAAATTACTTAGGAATAAACTGGAATATGGCTTTCTAAGCAGTAACTTCTGTGTGATAACTGCTCTTTTACAAGCATTTACCGTGGGTTAAAAGGTGTGTATTAGCAGTGAGCATAGAACAGCTATTTTGCTCAGAATTGCCACCCTAACTTACTTCATCCTGACTTGTTTGTATGCACATACTTGCAGTTAAATGGAGAAGCAGAAGCAACGGTGTGGGATCACCCTCAGTCTAGGACCAGTTTGTACCTCTTTGCTAGTTTTTATAATCAGATCTTGCTGGAATAGGCAGTTGATGAGCGGCTGTGATACAGACATAAGAAAATAACACTGTCAGTTCAGTTACTGGCACTCTGGTAACATTTCACACAGTTTTGTCCCATCTTCTGCAACGTTTCTCAGCATGCCATCTCTGGCCATGGCATACGTAGCGTATCAACCTTAATGTACGTACCCAGTTTGTTTAGTCGTAAGTCCCAGAATTGATTTGGTTTTTATACCAGTATAATAGTAGTTATGATTTTTATTTTTGTTAGTAGCCTTATGGCAGCATAACTTTAGAGCTACTTATTTTATTTTTGTGTTGGATAGTAAGTACTATGGCTGCAATGGTAATGACCCTGACCTCAGACACACAAACTCCTTCATTCTAAGCTTCTCTTTTCTAGTGCTTACAATTTTCCATTTTGACTGAAACTTGCCTGACTAAGCGTGACTTAAAGATAGAAGCAACATGAGCTGGAATGATACTTGGGAATGAGAAGAGAAATGCACATATTTTCACTTAAGAGAAAAATAAAGTTTGGTGGTTTAGGAATTTGAAGAAGAAAATTATTCTTGTCATGCAGAGACTTATCGTACTGTTCCTGTTCTTTCAAATCTCTGCTGAAAATTGAGTAATGACAAGCTAAATCTAATTTAATGCATGTGGCAGAGATACAGTAAGGATTAAATAAAAACAAGTTAGCTCTTTACTACAGAATAGAGCTTTTAATATACTCAAAAGAGTTATAAAAATAAGCATATCTCTATATAGATCACAGTGTTCCTGGTTTGGCACCTTTTTTCTGTAGGCTACCATGGGTCCATTGCTTCTGGTCCAATAAATACGACTTTTTCCCTGTCCATTTCAGTTATTGTTAAGATGAGACAATAGAGACGGTGAGGTAGAAATGCAGATTAAATGAACTATTGCATTCAGTGCAGTCTTTTACATTCTACCATTCCTATATCAATGGTGTTTATTAATTGCTTTTGAAGCTATTGAAAACAAATGTTTAGACCTGAGAAGCAGTTCTTTTCAGGGATCCAAAACTTAACTTTGCACTTATGCCATGACATAAGCACCACTTCAGGCAATGTTTGTATGGCAGTGTGGGAATCCCAGGAATGCTGCTTTAGACCAGCTGGCTGAGTACAAGATTAGCAATATGAAGTTCACAAAAATTGGGAGGTACCAATAAAAAGGTTTAGTCATCAGTCTTGAAGTCTACCCCTTGTATCTTACAACAGTGTAAACGTTTAGCCAAGAAATATTTTTATAGCATCCTGACATAGTAAAGAGTGGTCACAAATATGACAGATAATACCATGGTCCAGCTAAAAATTCTTAATTGTTACCTTTCTTAAGGAAAAAAGGGAGGGGGGACTGTGGATTTTTCTCAAGTACAGATACCATTCACGTAAATTTAGAAATAATGGCATGTTTGGTCAGTTACCAAGTACATTTCACATATTTCAGAATCAGCAGTCTGAGTCCAGAACAAGATCAGGGACTATGGAAACAGAGGTAAATATGATATTATTTATTAATTTCCTTTTAATTTTTCTTGCAGTTTTCATTTAAAGGACTTTATTTTTTCTTGCATTTCTGGCTAGTCTCTAGCATTCCAGCTAGGAGCATGAGTTAGTTCTTTTACATGTACCAAATGGTGATATTAGAGAGTTACATAGTATGAGGCTTTAGGTTTACATTTTGTTTGATTTCAGCCATAAATCCTCTGCAGCTATTCAGAATGAAACTCCAAAGAAAAAACCCAAACTGGAATCCAAGCCATCAAATGGAGATAGGTAAAGTTATATTTTTGTAAAGCTGAGCCATTTGAACCAAATAGAGCACTCTTTTGTGGCCAGTTGCTTATTTTCTTTTTTTTTTCTTTTTTTTTTTTTTTTTTCTGTCTGAAGAATGAGGGAGGTGAAACAATTGTCCAGACAGACAGATTATTGGGTGGCATCTGAGTGCTGTTGGTCAACTATATGACTTTATTAGCAGAAAACTGGCACTGTTTTCCTGCATTTGAGCTGTTTGGGGCAAAAATTAAATAAAGCTTATGTACTAGGCAACAGTTACCAACAAAACAGTATTCCGTGATATTGATGTTTTGTCAATTAGATGCAGGGTTGAACCCACTGCTTTAAGCTGACCTAGTATGTAGAGAAGTCTTTTGGACCTTAATGTGTGAGACTGAATCTTTATTCTGCCTCTGGCCAAACAGTTGAAATAAAAGTAAGAGTGGCTGCTTCAGTCAAAAGGTATTTGTCCCCCTCAAAGCTAATACTTAATTATATTTCTGCAGGTGTATGTAATGTGTGCCATTAGTAAGGTAATTTGCCAGTTGCATCCATTTCTGTCAGGTACATACTTTTTTTGCATTAGTCCTTAAGGATGTTTGTGGAATTATTAATTATCTCATTTTAAATTTAAAAAAGCATACTGTTTTTTTCTATTGATGTCATAAGTAACTATTGTTTTTTATTTTTAGTAGCTCTATAAATCAGTCAGCAGACAGTGGAGGAACTGACAACTTTGTCCTCATAAGTCAGCTGAAAGAAGAAGTAATGTCACTTAAACGTCTTCTGCAGCAAAGAGATCAGACTATTTTAGAAAAAGATAAAAAGGTAAAAGTTGCACCTGATTAATAAGAACTTTATAATTTTGTTTTCTATTTTGTAGACTCCTAACAATGTCAAAATGGTGAGATAAACCAGAAATCAGATACATTTTTTTTACATGGCAGCTGCTCAGATCTTACCATTTAAAGGACAAGTTTGGGACTTTTGTGTCATGAGTATATTTTGGCTCTAAGTCAAAGAGGAATTCATCTTACCTCACATCAGCCATCTAGAAGCTAGCCATCTGCTTCACTGTTACTCAGGCTGTGTGCCACAGGTGATGGATAAAATGCCAGACAGTTGTTTGTGTGTTTTACATATTGTAAACTGAGTCATGGCAAAGATCCCAGATGCCTACACAGGCTGATGGTCATGCAAGGTAAGAGGAGGATTAAGAAACTATCCTGGGTTTAGCGTAGTTTTTGTTTATTTTTAAACTAAAGCAACTATAGCCATAATTAGTAAGTTAGTGTCCAAATTTACATGTACAGTGTATAAAAATTAAGTGTTTTTATTGTAAAAGATTGGTAGCATATGTGTAGTGTAGGTTATCAAGTCTTTGTGGATGATCACAGACTAGAAGAAAAGCTTGGATTAGATGCCTGGCAGTCAATAAAAGTTAAGCGAAATAGGCCCAAATGGCTGCAGTGAAGCTCATACAAGAGGTTCACCCTTCAAACAGCCTAATGACTAATAAGAAAAAAGAAATAACTACAGATACGTACTTTTCTGTGCCTTTCTTAGAGCTTATTTCTCTGCCATCTGATTAACTAGGTGCTGTCTGTAACACTGGCTCTAGAATATCTGTTCAGGATTGAGTAGGTTATGGAATTGTATTAAAAATAAATTTGCTGTATGATCAAGTAAAATTTTGATCATAGATGCATGGTGGCCCATCAAAACATTGATGGTTAAGAAAGGCTCGTTGATCCTGAAAGGAAAATGCTTCCACTTCTAAAAACCATAGTTCAGTATCTTCATTTCCACGCTTAAATGTATTGTGTAAAGGATATTGAACCTTTTTTTGTTTATATCACTGTTACAATATACCTAATGTTGGAAGTACTTGCTATTTCAGGCCTTTAAGTGGTTAATGTGAAAGAGCTGAACAGTCTGTCGTGGATTCTCTATTAGATATTTTCTTCAAAGGACAGACGTTAAGGCCCTGATCTCTCTCTTACAAAGCCAGTAGAAGATCATGATTCAGGAGGAAATTCACTTCTCTCTTTTTTGTATTTGATCTACCGGTCAAAGCTAAAAAAAGGGTTAGGTAAGGAAATGTCACCTACTTCTGCATAACCACTGCAGTAACTTGTTTTGTGCTGTTTCCATAGGGAGAGCATCTAATAATTTTAATATTCCCCTCCTAAAACTATTTATTTGACCTCAGAGTTCTTTGAACTTAAAGACTCCTTCAAGCATGAATTACTTTCAGAATGTCACTTACTTTCTTCAGCTGCTGCGTGGGGAAGAAAAGCTGAACGCATCATACAGTGTTTGCATAGCTGAAAAATTTAAAACAGATCAATGCACTGCAGATATTTTTTTTTCACTGTGAGATAGTAAATGTAAAGACATGTACCGGGCTAAAAACCTGAGCCAGACCTGTGGGAAACTCCTTTTAAGGTCTTGTCCCAAGATTTGTGTGAGGAGAGCATTTGAACAGTTTGGAGTGCTCCAAAAGAAGAACCTCTGAAATGTATAACGTATGGCAACAGAAACAACTCAGTACACCAGCTTTACAGACAATCCTCCTTCATCATTTTTTTGTTATGAGTCAAGATCTCAACTATGTCGTTACCAGTGCTTATTGTTTGTAGTACTAGCCTTGTTACACTTTCTGGACAAAATGTTAGTGAGACACTAAGACATTTCCATGGAGCCCTGAGACTTGATCATTAGGAGTGGACCGCAATTTGCTGAATGTTCACAGGTAGTGTGTTTGCTCACCTAGTTGCATACTTTACTATGGTGCAATACTACCACTAGTTTTTTGGTATTTAGTTTGTGGTATGTGGTTTTGTAGTGGATCCCCTGGAATTTACAACAGCTCTAAGTACATACCTTGAGCAGCAGTCTGTGTACAGTGAGGTATATATCCATGTGTCGAGATACCTGCATTTTATTTAGGACCATTTGAGTGACAGCTCCTTTGAATACCTTGTTTCACTACACGTGATTTGACACATACTAAAATTGGTAATAGCAGTCTTGGTAGTCATTTTAGGAATGTGTGCTCTGGTTTGTGATAGTAAGCTGCTTTGCTAGTAAAGAGGCTTTATTTCCTGATAAATCCAAATTGACCAGAGAGATTCAAAATAGTCAGGTGAATCTGTGATGTTTTGAGGAACTAAACTTTCTAAAGAAGTGGTTCCTAAAACTTCTGGACCCACATACAATAAACTGTTAATAGTTCATCCAGCTGCACGTGCTTCCAGAAGAAGCATTCAGCTGCTTGCATAGAAGCATATATCACAATTTAGAAACACCTGCCTTAGTGCATGTCATCTGGATCTCTGCCTGTCTCAGGAGAGACCCACTGGCAGCAGTGCTCCGCTATACACTCAGATTAAATCATAAGTTAAGTCATTTTAATTGCACATTTCTAATAACACAATTTAATACACTGTTGTGGATCTAAAGCAGTGAAACTCTGGAATGTGTACTTCTATTTAGGACAAATTGTAGCATAGAAGGACACAAAGCAATCCTTTCTGTTGTCTTTATATGGAAGATTTTTCATGTGTTACCATACCATGTAACTGAAGATTGTGGTAAGTATCTCACAGCTGAAAGAACAGCTAAGATTATAAATCATTAGTCTCATATTTTTTTGTTAAGGATTAACCTTCTTCATACCAAATCCTGAGCAAACAGTATGGTCATATAAGTACAGTTGATTTCTTCATATAAAATAGACATACTTACTTTTCACGCTGCTTCTCAAGTGGTGAGCTGTCAGTACTACAACAGTAAATACATACAGTGTTTCCTGAGATTCCAGAGACTTCCATAAAGGTTTCACAGATTGATTGGAAGATGTATACTGTAGCAGTCCAAGGAATCTTCATAGAATTTTGTGTTTTCAGTTGACAGAACTGAAGGCAGACTTCCAGTACCAGGAGTCTAACTTGAGGACAAAGATGAACAGTATGGAGAAAGCTCACAAGGAAACTGTGGAACAGTTGCAGGTGAGTAATTGCTTATCAATACTTGACAAATACTTCAGATGGAATTATGTATTCAGGCTGTTCACTCACAAGAATGGGATAGTACCAAGTTCTTGAACGGTCATTACCACATTTAACTTCAGATGTGTTGTACAGCAGTTCTGCAGTCAAGAGACAATCTCCATATGAATTAAATTCACTGTAAGAATTGCTTTCTAACTTTAAGAGATAGAGGCTTACTTCACATGCTCTCTCAAAGGTTATGTTATTTTTTGTGTCTGTTCTCTGATATTTAATCATTGTCAGTGTGCTATTGATCTGATTTAAGGGCTCAGCATTAACACAATTGACAGTTAAATGTCTCTTGTTAAAGCATACTTTATCGCGAAGAAAGCCTGAATTAGTTGCCTTATAAATCACACACTGAACAGATACTCAGTGCAATACTTCAGATACTAAATTTTGCAATACAGGCAATGTGGTTACCTTTTCTGTTAAAGATGAAATATGCATATCAGAAAGCATATACAAATCTTTGAAAAGTGATCATTATCTTCTTTGAATATTCTCAGCATGTACATTTTGAGAATTTGTTTCATAAATGCAATGGGAAATTAGTGCATGACACTACTATCTGAGACATTTCAGTAATTCATAAAACTTTTTTCATCTGTATTGCAGGCCAAAAACAGAGAACTGCTCAAACAGGTTGCAGCATTGTCAAAGGGTAAAAAGTTTGATAAAAGTGGGAGTATACTAACGTCTCCTTGAGGAACTGGTTATTCATGGGGTTTGCTACTCAATGTAAATTTGAGTAATTCTGTGAAGCCCTTAAAATCCTGTGTAGTGGAAAAAAATATTTTTGCACACCAGATTAGTTGGCATGTTTCCTACACATTTTTATAATTAATATGCAGCTTTTTTTTAGTTACTGTTCAGATTGAAATACTTCAACTGGCTTGAAGAATGTTTTTATTTTTTTGATATTGGAAACTTTTTGCCAGCAATAGTATTAAACAATTGCATAGAGAACATTGCAGTGCTCTCTCTAAAAGGACAACATGCAATAACGAACTAGGTGTACTTTTTACAAAGCAGCAACTGAGTCTTTTAAACTACACTGATGTCAGCCAAAAGTTTATGAATCTGCAGTGACACTGAACACTGGTTTCTGGTAACTGTTCTTTTACTTTGTATCAAAATATAAAATTAGAATGGAAATCATGGTGCTCTCAAGTGAAACTAAAAAAAAAAAAAGGCGTATATGTATGTGTAAATACGACTGTAACGGTTATATTCTTAGTTATAACAAGTAATTAGTGTTTTACATTCTTGTGATAGGGATTTACTGAAAGATTATCTATTGTACAGTAACAGAGGCAGTGTGGTTTTTGTAAGATTTACTGTAGATTTTTCTTGCAAGTGCCTTTCTCCAACTGTTTATTTATAGGAATGTTGGTATTTTGTACATAAGGTTTTTATGTTTTAAAATCATGTTTAATAAATGTTTTATGTAAATATAAATGTGTGTACAGAAGAATCTGAAACAAAGATCAAAGTGGCTAGTGCAGTGCTTGAAGCAGCATTAAGAGCTAGCTAATTGATGGACAGTGAGTATTGGCTTTAGATAACCTTTGTAGCTCGTGTCTGTGAGGTGTAGAATTTTGTTAGTGCTGCTCATGCCAAACACTTCCTGAACAAAAAACGGAATGTTTTTTGCCACACTGGAGTTTAGTGGTTTGTTTATGTATTTTTCGCATTTGGCACAGCGCTAATTTTAATTCCATAGCAGACATTGCACTCCCAATGTTATATCCTTAATTAGTGATACACGCTTAAAGTTTTTAAAAAAAATTATTCCCCGTTTTCTGATTTAATGTACATAGTTGTAACTTGTGGTGATTCTTCTTAATGAATTGCAAGATTCTCATCCCCCAGGAAAGATACACAATGAGAAGAGTAGCCAAAACTAATGGTCCTGAAATTAATTAAGGGAGTGGATGTGGTGTCAAAAGGTGAGTTGTTTTAATGTTTTGGGTAGATTTTGACTCTAAATTACATCAGTTTAAGTTTAGCTCTGCTCCTAATGGACATTAGTCATATTCAGAAATTTCTATTACGTATGATTTAGTATACCCCAAGGTCTCTGTTCAGGAAGGTGAGTTACGAATCGGTATAAAGTGAAGTAGACTTGCGTAAGTAAAGGTTTAGTTCAGCTCTGGGTACTGACTGGTAACAGGGTAACTGCTTATATTTCAGTAAGCTTAATTGTGTAGAATTAACTACATACCTTTTAATTAAAGAATTACAATCCAAAGTTCCTTGGCTGTCCACCCATGTACTGAACTATGAACACCTTTTCAGTAGTTCAAACAAGTTCCAGCAGTGACAGACTACTGAATAATCTGAAAAAATCAAACTATCTTGTTTTGTAAGGTATACTTGTATTTTTGTACCCTAAAAATCAGCTTTGTATGTTTATAAATGTTCTTCTTTAAACTTGCTAAACTAGGGTAGAGAATGCTACTATCCTTTGGGGGTGTTGTTATTTTTTTTTACATATACAAATTTATGACTTTCATTAACTCAAAGTTAGTATTTTGATAATATTTTTTTTTCCAGTTGAATGGCAACCCATGTTTGGTGAAATTGGTTTTAAACCACAGAAATGTATAGCAAATTGAAATGTTTGAATTAAGATCACTTAATGATAACTGTTCAAAATGCAGTAAGGACGTTTTAAACGAACAAACTGAAGTTCTATATTAGAAGTAATTGACTTTATAAATCCCATTCTGAAAAATTTTCAGGGGCTTCAGAGTGTTTAGTTCTAACTAAATACCTGCAGGTTTTCTTCCATAATCTCATTTTTAACATGAATTTTTTAAAGTTGTAAACTAGCCAACTGAATCCCAGTCCTGAAAATAGTGTCCTGGAGCTGTAGATTATTGACATAATAAACTGATGTTCTTTAAACGTGGATCTGCGAGGAAATTGTTGTACTGTATTGTGTTTTTTAGCCTGTTTCCAGATGTTGATTAGCATTGACCAGTAATGGCCATTTTGGCTCAAGTTATTTATGTATTTTAAGCCTGTGAATATTGCGGCCCCCTTTTAGAGAGTATGTCTAAATACGCGTTCTGCAGTGAAAGCTATTCAGCTGTCCACATGTATAGACTATTGAAATACTGTACTGGCACACATCTGACCGTTGACATTTTGTACCTTTTCTAAATCCAATGTTTCACAATAAAATCTTGTCAAAACATTAATCTGTCCTCTTAAAATTATTCAGAAATTCATATTTCATGTTAATCCTTCATGCTGTGGCACTCGCTAAAAGTCTGTGGCCAAAAAAAGGCAGAATTTAATATTTGCATTTAGTATTTAGATTTCTGGGAAGATTAGACACCTTGGCCTGTCTACAAATTGTAATGAATTAGAGCTTCAAATTAATTTCTGTCGAGAAAATATTTTGGTTCTCTATGACAGGATTATAACACACAGAAATATGAAGAAAAAAAACCTTTAAGGCTTAACTGAAATCTATTGACATTTAGTAAAGCCTTCAACAGGCTTTTTATATTCTGATTAACATCAGCACTTAGGTTTAAAAGTATTTCAGTCTTAGGCTGTTAACCATGAGGTGGTTCTTCCTTTATGTACATTGTGTACAAGTGAGGTGATTCTGAGATTCGAAGTGACACTGATAATTTCTATGTCTGTTCCCTTTCTTGTGTCAGGAGGAGTTAGGTGCCCAGCCAATGTGCTGCTGGTGGCTCCTAGTGCTTAGAGCATTTGCGCTGCAATTTCTAGATCTCATTTTATATTTTTCTCAGCAATCGATCTTTATCTTTCTGCAATCCAGCAGAATACTTTTCATTTAAGAATTAAAGTTCAGAATGAAAAAACAAAACAAAACAAGAAAACAAAAAAAACCCCACAAAACCACCAAAAAACCCTCCCAAACCAACAAGAGAGTAAGATTCTGTAGCTTTCTGGTCAAGGCAATTATCTAGAAGAGGGGAATCCTTGAGTTTCAGAGCCCTGCTCTTAAAACAGTGTGTATTTTATATTAGGTATAGTAATGAATAATATGCTATTCTAATATTGAATTGTTCTTAGCCTCATTTTAATGCAAATTTGCAATGGCTTTGTTGAAGCTATTTATTTTTAAAGCTAAGAGCAAGTCAAAGCCGCGTGTGGTACCTAGTTTAGATATGGCTTTCATGTGACACATGCAAAACTTGTCTAACTGGCCATGGAATGGATTGACTCCCCAAGAGAGGTTTGCATCATTTGAAGCGGATTTCCTTAAAGAAAATTTAAATTGATATAACCTGTGTATAGGCACTTAGGCAGTTCTTAATGGTCTTCAGAAGCTCTGAATCCGCACTGATTTTTTTTTTGAAAACACTGAAATTTATGAATGCAAACTTTAATCTTAACTGTTTTTAAAATAGAGTAAAAGCTGTTCATGTCATTTTTGTTCCTTCAGATGAGTTACTAAAGCATCAGTTCCGTAGATACATTTTCTGATATATTATGTGCAATTCCTTTAGCTTTCCTCACGGAAAAGGTATTGATACATAAAATGACTTCTGTTGAATCCCATAGGAGAAGTAGAGGGAATCCGGCAAAGGGATTGTTGAGGTGGAAAGAGGAGATGTTTGAGATGCTCCTGGGGAAAGGAGGAGGGTAATGGAGGTATAAGGGCTAATGGGAAAGAGAAACCTCTCAGATACTGTGTTACTTATTTAAGTGATATACTGAAACACATGAGTTGGGTTTTTTTAAGACACGTTATCTGTGTATGTTGCCAAAAATGGCAACTCTTTAAGCTAAAATGCAGCATTGCTTAAGGGAGGTGTTTTGTTTTTTTTTTTTTAAATGATACTAGAGTCCAAATTTGAGAAATGAACAGAACAAACAGCTTGATTAAATTGAAATATAAAGATGTACAATGTAAAGTCCATCTTATAAGCAGTTAATCATGCTGTTTAGGCCTAGAAAAAGTACATAAAACTATAACAGAGTACTGTATGCCATTGCCACAGCTGGGTAACGGTGCAAGTTTCGACATATGGCTTGAACTTTCTGTCTGTTCTTACACATTAGGCAGAAATTGTCCTTGAAGTTATGTCACTCAGCAGCACATCAATCATTGACGTTTTGCCTTGCTTTAACGCAAACAGAAAACAAGTCTGGATTTGCCGGTTTACCTTTAAAAATGTTCGGTATAATATGCTGGCACTGCTCCAATTGACCTTCTTGCTCCGGGCAATTTCTCTTCAGTATCTCTCCTTCTGGTGAGTAAGGGCAATTTTGCATTTTGACCAAAGGGGGTTTCAGTACCGCAGATGCTGATGTGCTAAACACGCCAGGTGAAAGTAGAGATTTGTTTGTAGAGTAGATTTTCCTTCTGCTAAGGCTTTCTGACTCTTGGAGTATTTGGGTAAGTTCATTTTTCATTGTCAATTGGAAAATAGGTATTCCAGCTTGTGAAGAATACTAAAGGCTGAAGATAAACCTGCATCATTTTTGCATACAAAAGGTCAGTCTTGAAGGCAGAAGCAGAAGACTGCCTTTGTAGTGATTTATTTTGATTGCAGAAGGCTTGTGGACAAACAAAAAGAACTTGGACCAACAAATAGGTCAGAGTTGTTTTGGACCACAGCGACCTAATTGCAGGTTGGGTCACAGGAATGTGATGTATTCCTGCCATGGCTTCTGCAGCGTGCTGGTTTTGGCTGGGACAGAGTTAATTTTCTTCACAGTAGCTGGTATGGGGCTGTTTTGGATTTGTGCTGAAAACAGCGCTGATAACAGGGATTTTTTAGTTATTGCTAAAGTCAAGGCCTTTTCTGTCTCTCACCCTCATCCCACCAGTGAGGAGGCTGGGGGTGCCCAAGGAGTTGGGCTGACAGCTGATCCCAATGACCGAAGGGATATCCCATACCATGTGACGTCATGCTCAGCATATACACCTGGGGGAAGAAGAAGGAAGGGAAAACGTTCAGAGTGATGGCGTTTGTCTTCACAAGTAACCGTTACGCGTGATGGAGCCCTGCTCTCCTGGAGATGGCTGAGCACCTGCCTGCCCAGGGGAAGTGGGGAATGAATTCCTTGGTTTGCTTTGTGTGCATGCACAGCTTTTGCTTTCCCTATTAAACTGTCTTTATCTCAACCAGCAGGTTTTCTGACTTTTACTCTTCTGATTCTCTCCCCACTCCCACCTGGGGGGACTGAGCAAGTGGCTGTGTGGGGCTGAGTTGATAGCTGGGCTTAAGCCATGACAGTCCTTTTTGGCATCCATCGTAGGGCTCAAAGGGTTTGAGATAATGACAGATTTGATTGGAATATGCTATATTGAATTTGTAGCTGTTACTGTTATTTAGTTATTAATTGGCAGGCTTCTGTGCTTGCCATGGAGCTCGCTTGCCTTACCGTATATTAGAGTCTACTTGTTTTTGGTGGCTGCTTTTTGATTTCGCTGCTTGCCATACTGCTGATTGTCTTACCCTGCTGCGCCTGGGAACTTTTTGATACAGCAATGGCGATGCACCTCAGCTGGCAGATGTTTCTGCGGCTATACTGGACAGACTGGAACTCCAGTGGGAACTCGAGTTGAAGGGACTGTGATCTGTGGATGAGTCCACATGGCAGCAGGACACCCTGAAGCGTCCATGGCTGTGGATAAGCCCGTGCCAGAGCAGGTACACCTTGAAGCGTCTATGGCCGTGGTTATGTCTGTGTCGCGGCAGGTATACCTCTGAAGGGGTTGTGGCCCAAGGATAAGTCCACGCTACAGCAGGTACACCTTGAGGCATCTGTGGCCGTGTATGAGGTTATGCTGGAGCACCTCAAAGCATGTGGCCGTGGACAGAGCAGGTACACCCCTGCAGGGACTGCAGCCATGGGTAAGGCCATGTTGGAGCGGGTTTACTTCTGAAGGGACTGTGGCTGTGGGTAAGGCCACGCTGGAGCAGATGTATCTCTGAAGGCATTGTCGCCCGTGGAGAAGGCCACGCTGGAACAGGTGCATCTCAAAGCAACTGTGGCTGTGGATAAGTCTGCGCCACAGCAGGTGTACCGCCGAGAGACAGTGGCTGATAGGTAAGGTTCTACTTGCAGGTACACCTCTAAGGGACCGCAGTCTGTGGATAAATCCAAGCCAGAGCAGGGACAAGGGGAGGAGTTTCTTGCAGTGTTAAACCCTATGATCTGGTCCAAAGGGACCAGGGTGGAGTTTGTAATGGATATACCTTTAAATCGTTGTAACCCATGATTCAAGTTGCATGTTATGGGAATTACTATAGCAGGAACCCCTTGTTGCTAGCCAGGCTAGGAGCCAAGGGATGGAGTTCATCGCAATGTGGTTCACAGAGCGGCTGCGTGGCGCTTAGTTGCTGGCTGGCGTTAAACCACGACATGCAGGTATTAGAATTTGCAGCCTAAGGTGATTTTTACCTCCAGTTGTATCCCTCTCCCCCCTTTTTTTTCTAGTAATTTATAGCAATTTATTTTGAACTGAATGCTGAAAACCTGAAGATGTTTTCCCTTATTTGAATCAACAGATAAATTTGTTTTGCTTTATTTCAATAAAAGATGTAGCGCGTTTACAATTTATCCTTCATCAGGTACATCAACTCATGCCTTTTCATTTTATGGAAATGTTGAAGGTCAGTAGTATTTATAGATATTCCTTGGGAAACTTTTTAAACTTGCTTAGACAACTCTTTGCATAGTGATTTACTTTTTGCAGAATCACGGTGTGGTTTTTTCCCCATACATTTGTGTGCTCAAAGTTCCACTGAAGCATAAATGATAGAATTATTTCCTGGGATCTTTTTGTCCAGCCATGGTCTGCTCTTGAAAATATTTTGTGACTACATTGATTAGAATTCAACTTATAAAAATTTATTATTAACTAATAAAAATGTAGTGAATCAATTTACTAACAGAAAAGTGTCTTTTTTGGGTAGAGTATTCCTTTTGTGGGATGTGAGTGTAAAGTGCGGCATTTTCCTTCATTTACGGAAGAGAACTGTACCACTTAAGTGTGTTTACAGGTATGATGTATTAAAACTTTAGAAACCTCCCAAAAGGGGGAAGAGTTGTCAGGCTGTATTTGCTAAAATAACTTAAATCACTGCTGAGAGGCTAATACTTTAATCTAGCGGACGGCACTGAAGCAGTCTAGTAGCAGATGTACAACCTGTTGCAGTGTTATAGTTGCACAGCATGTTACCAAGTGCCGCCAGGAACAGTAATTTCCATCATTCTTTCAAGATCTACACAAATTTGCTTGCTGATCACTTACCTAAGTTAGGGTGCAGCATTCATTAAAGTTATCGTAGCACAAGATACCTTTCTATCTTATAACAGTAACATCCACAAAAATGGAGTGAGCACTCAGTTCTTCCTCTTACTGGAAAGGCATGTGATTATCTTGTGTAAAAAAACCAAAACAACCCAATTTGCCTGGCAAGATGCAGTTGAAACTTAAATTCCTGCATTCCCTGGTTTGAAGATACTTCAGTCTTTCTCCTGTAATAAATCTGCTCCGGTTTTTAGGGTGTGATTAGTAGTCCATAGTGCTTTTTCCTCTTGTTTTGCATTAAAAGTAATGATAAGTAAAGATTTTTTTTTAAAGTAAACACACCTTTGGATCTTGTTTACCAAAAGTGATGGAATGAAGCTCTTCCTTTACTACCTAAATGCTAAATTTAGTAAGAGAAAATAGAGGGAAATAAGAATGGCTCTCTACATAAGTTTAGCCACTAGATGCTGCTTAAACCACACGGTTTCTCAGAAATATGGGGGTGTAAGTGCTTTCTGCGCATCGTCCGGCATCCACAGTGGATAGCTGTTCCTGTTCAGATACGACACAGATGCTAAAATGAGAAGATCCTAAATACTGAAATCATTGTACTTTGGAATATATTTTAGAAAATTTAAAACATATTTTGGGAAATTAAGCATAGCAATATTAAGTGTGTTTAATATAGAGGTAAATATTTTTTAAAATGATTTGGCACTATGTTGTGTTTTCTTTGGTTGCTTTACCTTAAGGAAGAAAAATCCCCATTTTATAGGTCAGGAGGCTGATCCGTGGAATACTGCAGCTTGACTGCTGTCACACAAAAGGCGTTGTTAGAATTGAAAATGGACTCCAGGACTCCCCCAGTAATGTGGAGATTGGCTGTCTTTTTCCTTTGAAGGAGCTGCTACGGATAAGTTAAAGTCTTCTTTAGTCACCATAGATGTGTAATAAAGCTGTAGCATTAGTTATCTGACTTAACGTCTGAACCTTAGAAACCATTACTAAATGTAACTGATTTATTCGTAGTATGGATAGCAATACGAAGGTGAGAAGAATATACTTTTGACTTGGAACAATAAGATTTAAGACTTACTGTTTTCTCTTTCTTTGAGTCTGATGCACTTCTGATACAGATTTCTCCTGGCCCAATTCTGTTTGTTAGTAGATGTATTTGAAATCTTGTGACTTCCTAGTGAAAGAGAGAGTTCTCATCACCATTTTAAAATTCAGGCAGTTTGAACAAGTCTTGGATTCATAAAGATGTAATTGTAGTAGAGGGGAAAAGTGGTTTCATGTATTTACTCTATGGCCCTTTTGTCTATTGTATTTATATATTCTATGAGCAATCTTAAGGAGGAAGACCCTGGGAACTACACACCAGCCAGCTCCCCAGTACAAGAGAGACATGGATGTACTGGGCAGGGTCCAGAGAAGGGCCACAAGCATGGTGAAAGGGACGGGAGCATCTCTTCTGTGAGGAGGGGCTGAGAGAGCTGGGGCTGCTCAGCCTGGAGACGAGAAGGCTCAGAGGGATCTCATCAAAGTATAGAAATACCTGAAGGGAGGGTGCAAAGAGGACAAATCCTGGCTCTTTTCAGTGGTGCCCAGTGCCAGGACCAAAGGCCATGGGCACAAAGTGAAGGACAGGAGGTTCCCTCTGAACACCAGGAAACACTTTTTTACTGTGAGGGTGACCAAGCACTGGCACAGGTTGCCCAGGGAGGTGGTGGAGTCTCCATCCTTGGAGATACTCAAAAGCTCCCGGACAAGGTCCCGGGTGACCGGCTCTGGGTGGCTCTGCTTGAGCATTGGACCAGATGGTCTCCAGAGGCCCCTTCCAACCTCAACTGTCCTGTGACTCTGAAACATAATCAGGGCAAACCTCTTTTCCTTCATCTATTAAAATACAATATTTTATTACGAAAAAATAGGTAAGCAATGTTTTGATGTTTTCAGTTTTCCCTCGCTCTGTTTAGTTCATTTGAATAGAAGAGAAAAAACCCCAAACCAACAGTTTTTGTAACAGCAGTTCACCAGTTAGGCAGAGTGCTGCATTAGTGAAACATTTCAAATTATGTGGGTGATTGTTACATAACCATCAAGATCGTTTGCTGATTCTGTAAAATAAACACTTTTGCATGAAGAAGCATTTCTATAAGCTATTTTTGGTTGCAAATTTCAAGTAAACAGAGCAGGGAGCAGTAACTTCCCATCTATTTCTTTCCCATTATTCGGTTGCCAGCATGATATAATTCTTGCACTATGCACAATCAGAAAACGTCTGTTTGAAAATAGTGAAGTTCCCAAGAGTACTTATCTTGCTGTCCAAATCTGTAAAGCCCTTTGGCATTCTTTTCTTTATGTTTAGTAACAGCATTCTAAATAAGTTTGGTATGAAGCAGGTAGGACATCGAGAACATGTATAGTTTTGTGGTTTTCTCCATTTATCCATAGCCATATGTCTTGCCTTTTATTAAATGTATATGGTTGAAGTAGAGTTGTATATCACATTCAGTATATATTCCCTCTTTTCAGTAAAGTCCCAGGTGCTGTACTTTTAAAACAACTTCTGTTTTCTTAAAAGAGGTTTTGAATCAGGCCCTACGTATTAATTTAGCTTTATTTTGCATTAAAATCGTAAGTCATGTGAATTAGAAAAGCAGTACTTTGGAATTGTTGAAATTTATCATGTATTTATACACTTTATTATTATGTGGAGTAGTTCCTCACTTCTTTCCTTATGTTGGGAGAAGAGAGTCCTGCAGTTGAATGAGGAATATAATTTTCCCTGTGTTTTCTTGCTGTGACATGAACAGATGCATTTATTTCCCTGAAAATTATCTTTGCAACAGCTCAGAGAACATTGTTCCTGAGTGAAAATACAGGCAAACAGAAATCACAGCAAAAATCAGATAGCATCTTAATGCATTTATAATGCTGGCATACTTAACATTTTAAGTTGAGTAAACTAGGTGATAGTGGGGAAAAAAGAGAAGTAATCTAGATCATTTTGAAAAGCAGTAAATAGAAATTTTATGGTGATTCAGAGTGCACTCATAAACTTGGTTCTACTGTCAAGATTGCTATCAAGCTGATAAACATGTTTTATCTCATAAAAACAAAAAAAATGAGTATGTTTTACAAAACGGCAAAACATGTTTTTCATTCTTGTATTATAGTTAGGACCACAGATATTGATATATTATTTACCAGAATGGCATCGGAGCTTATAAAAACAGTAATTTATCTTGTCTAAAAATATCTCTGCTACTTCAGTAGAATGTGAAAGAATTTTTTGGTAGTTGATACAAAACAACATCTCGACAGATAAGATTTCTTTTTAACCCCATTGGAAGTTTTTTTGTAGCCTAATTTCTATTTCTTATATCTTACTAACATTGTAATCTTAGTTGCATTTTGTGTCAAAAAGTTCCATAAACTAATAAATTTTATCACGATTTTTCACAGTAAAATTTGTTCTTCCAGGATTCAATAGGTTGGTCACCAAGCATGTGAAAAAAAAAGTACCATCAGCTCCTTAATGTAAAATACACTTCCATCTTTTTGACTCTTGTTCTAGTGCTATTTTTTTACCCACAGTAAAAATGCCCAGTTTTGGGTGCTGGAGCTAGTGAAAGAGCTGTTCTCGCCCTCCCTGGAGTGACTCTGCTCTCCAGTTCATCCCACCCACTGGGCTGGCTGAGGTCCAGCCCATGTTCACCTACGGTCGTTCTCCAAAAGGCTGGCCGAGACTGTATATGTCAAACCATCATGTGTTACTTCATGATGGAGCATAAGAGAGGAAGGGTGAAGAGGGATCCTGCTGTAATGAACGAGGGGTGAACAGATGGGTGTCCTCCTGCTTACTTGGTGGTGAGAAGATGCGCTACAGCAGTGGTTCTCAATGTAAGATCTAGAGCCCCATGGTCATAATCATAGAATCATAGAATCATTAT
>NW_009594097.1:49564-75237 GCF_000690535.1 Cariama cristata | reverse complement strand
CCTCCCGCTGCTGTTTGCCGTGTGGCAGCGCGACCGCAGGCTGCTCGCACCGCTCAAAAGAAGGACTTTCAGAGTAGCTGCCTTATATCAAATCAGCCGTTAGAGATCCCGAGGGTTTTAGGCTGATGCTTTCTGTAACTTTTGTCCGTTTGCCTCTTTTAACAGCGAGGGGTTTTTTAATCGTAACTGCGGACTGAGAAGGGTTGTGCTGGTTTTGTAGGAAGAGTGAACTTGTGCGTGCTTCGGTTTTAACAGGAAAGCATCATGCTAATTGCAAGCGAAAACACGGTATTTACCCGTCCAGAAGAAAAACTTTGACGTAGCTAATAAGAAAAAGGGACGCGAATTAGCAGTAAACAGGCGGTAATAAAGCAGAATTTTGATTGACAGCAGAATCATGGTAACTGTATTCATTATGGAGACTGAAAATCAGGCACATGTATTAATGAGTTTGAAATGTACTTAAAACAATTGCATTTGAAAACAAGTTCAGGATGCGGTAAACGAGATGGTGCGTTTTCGGGAGTTTATAAACGTGCACTTCATTCACGTACTGATGTTCTTTGGAAGAACTGTAAAATTACTGTCGTTGAGGAGACGTTTATCTGTTAAGCTTAGTGTCTTTTTAAAAGCAGTAAATAATTTAGTGAAACGCTCTTGATGTTTTAGCTTGGATGTTTTCATCATGAAGCAGTTAGCTAGCAAGCTGAGTATCGCATCTGAAAAGAGAAAAAAATACGCACAGCAAGGAAGGTTTTTCTTTCTTCCCATAAATTAGTCAGTTCTGTTAAATAAACCGATAAACTTTCTGTGACCCTCGCCTACAGCCCTTCGGCATCAACCATCAGTTTTTCTGATGCTTGAGGCAAGTTTACTCTGGCTTCCTAATAAGACATGATAAAGCTAAGAAGCAGAAGAAGCAGCAGCACCATTCATGTGGTCCATTTGTCCTGAAAGCTTTCCTGTGGTGGGACCTGGAGGCGGTGTCCACGGGAGCAGCTGGGCTTAGGGAGAGCGTGGTGGCTGCAGGGCAGGATTCAGAGCAGCACTTGGACTGCAGGAGTCTGTGCCGACTGGAACAGCGTACGCGGTTCGGGTTCTCGCTTGTGATCCTTGGTCCATCGTTTTCTCCTTGAATCACAAGAAACACTCGACTGATGATTTATATCTAATGTTTGAACTCGTTTTCAGACTTGGCTGCAGAAGCTGTGTATGAGGCATAGGAGCGAGCACACTGCACAGTTTTCCGTGGGATGAACAGATCTTGCAGACTTTAGGTGCTAATGAAAACCTAGTTTAAAACAATTCGCTGGTGGTGTTCTTCCTAAGCCATACTTGTGTGAAGTGCACACTCTGGACAAATTGCGGTCACACCTGACCGAGCAGCCGTGGATATTTTTGCAGGGACCCTTGGTATTCTGCCAGCACCCTCTGCTGCTGAAGTGGGGAGTGCAGCTGGGGCTGCATCAGTTCCCCCGAAACCCGGAGTCGTCAATGTTTCTGAGTCTTACTAGTTTCTCTATTCCCTTTTAAAACTTTGATGGGTAAATGTTCTGACACTTTTTTGTGGGGGATTCTTAGATTATCCTCAGTTATCCATGCCAAAATAACGTGCTCCTAAAGACATTGAAAATCAAGGAAATCAGATGTGTTCTTACTGAGGAGCATCTGGAATGGCAGATCTATAGAAGAAATGCGGTAGGTTTCTGAAAAATGTGCATACAAAAGTTCTCTTGTCCAGAAGAGACCAAGGTTTTTTCCTCTCTGCAGAATTCCAGGCACAAAGACGAGCATGCAAGTTATGCCAAAAGATAAGATCCTCAGATATTGTGCCTTATCAACAGTGTAACTACAGATGTCAGTAGGAGATTCCCAGTAGCATAATTTGAAACCTAGCTGCTCATGAGTTCACAGTTTGCGTTAGGAATACGTTCGCAGCTTCCTGGCAGTTGGGAGTCAAACCTTTTCTTGATTTTTGAGCACTTGTACAAACTTTTTAGGAAATGTAACTAGCGACTTGTTCAGCACAGGATTTTTTTTCCCTTCCAATGACTGTACGTTTCTTGTTTGCCAGCACTGCTCAGAGGGCAAGAGGCTTGTGCTGGGGAATCTTTGCCAGGGAGTGCCCGTGTGGGTTCCCACGGGTGCTCTCACCAGCTCCGTGTCCTCCTCCAAAATACTGAACGTGAGATGGAATCCAGCCCCAAATCTTTCAGCAATTAAAGAAAGACAAAGGGATGGCAATTGAAGCTGAGTGCTTTAGGATAATTTTAGGAGCTAAATCCTTGGGAAAAAAACTTGTAAAACTATGCATTGTCTAATGATATTCTTTATGCGTTTATTTCTTTTTAGGTTACATGACTGTAACACTTTGCTTCCTCCTACCCTTTGGGTATGGGTTATGGGTCAGAGTCCCATTGATCTAGGCAGTTTCAAGGCCAGAAGTTGTTATGAAAAGAGAGCTTAAATTAAGAGGTGTTTTAAGTAATTCAGTCTGTGCCTCAGGCCAAGAGCAAGGTTTTCTAAAGCTGCGTTAATTCTAGCTTAAATTTGCTTTGGTAGATTCTTCTATTCTTTCCCTTCAAAGCTGCTGTTTCCTTGCAGGGTGATCGCAGTGAGGACATGAGTTGTTAGCCTGTGGAGTCTGCCTTTTGCCTGTACGTATGCCTGGGGACATCCTGATGGTCCCACACGGTTACTAATATCAAATATAGTTCTATCATTAATGTAAAGGCAGATTGGCACTGGATAATAGGGCAGGAAGGCAATGCCAAGAATTTAGTCAGCCGCTCTTGACATGCATACAATGTTTGTTACCAATATTTGACTTTCCTTTGGTGATGAGGAGACCACAGGTTTCCAGGCAATCAGTTCCAGTGCCTCCCTGTTCTCACCTCTAGAAAAATTAGTCTTAAGCGTACTTTGACTCCGGTCGTCTTTGCTCCAGTTCAAGCCCAATTCTATTTGTCTGGTCTTGAGTGTCTCCAGTTACTCTTGGTGACCTCTGCTCTGCATTTTCCAGTCTCTCCATATATTCCTCAAAATGCAGAACTCAGACCTGAGTGTTTCTTTCTTTATGCAATTGCTTGCGTGCATTATGTTATACCGGCGCGTGTATTGTGTTGTACTGACTAAATGGCACCCCAGCTTCTCCTGATCATTTCTCCAGCTTCTTAAGAACATTTTTGAGTAGTATCCCGGTCTTCCAATTCAAATGCAATCTTATGTGTCTTATGTCCACAAGGCATATGTCCACCTTGTCCTAGAGGGAATTTAAATAATTTTGACATGGTTTGTTCTTGACAAACCTATATCGGCCATTGTTCTTGTCTGTCTGTTGGTTGGGGTATGTTTTGGCTGAATTTAATCTTCTCTTCTCTAAACTTGAGATTGAAGTGTAAGGAAGAAGGGCAGAGCAGTTCAGTCAGACTGAACTTCAGATCTTGTGTTTGGGCTTTTGGACTGAGCGCTATTTTCTGTTTCTAACTTGCATTGCAGACCTGCAGAGGGTAATTTTCCAGGCTGGAATTCAGACGTAAGGAGATTCTTTCTGAAGAAAATGTTCAAAAGCAAAGTCAGAAAAGGTAATCATAGTTTGAAAATTGAAGCATAAGTAACGTAGGCTAAAAGCTAATTTAACTGGACACTTAGAAAAAGAAACTGAGCTTGATGATGCAAACTAGAGTGTTGTACTGTAAAGGAAATGGGTGACAACAGCTTTTCTAGCCAAAACACTACTCCTTTTTTTTTTCAAAAAAATTCTCTTCTATCCCATCATCTGAGCAAAGTTCAGCTCAAAAAAAGAAATGTTGCGTAAGAGTCTGAGTTTTGGGGCAAAATTGTAGTTTTAGCCCAAATCCCTTGCATCTGGCACTGCATAGATGTATCAGTCCTATACGTGGAATGAAGCGTAAGCCTTAACTTACTGTAAAAATGGAGCTTTACCAAATAATGGAGCTTTTCCTGCCCATTGTACCCACGTGGGATAGAGGCAGGATATTGATTTAGCAGATTTTCCCATCTTCCCATACTACCGCTGGCGGAATCCAAAGCGGAGCCACAAGTGAGCATCTTTCCAATAGGCACCGACCACGTCATAGCCTTGTCCTAAACCGGTACGTGGAAATGACAGAGAAGTCTTTCTGAATGAAAGAGTGGAGCATTCATGAAAAATATGGGGGAGAAAGTATGAAATAACTGGGCAGGAGCCAGCTGTATCTTCGAGAAGGAGTGGAATGCCTATGCCTTTGGTGCTCTCTGTTGGTATACTTCAGCCTCGTTCTGTGGAGCGATGTATCAGCCTTTACAATTAACAGATCCAAAGCCGCAGGGACTTTGAGTATATGCAATTGTTAATTATCGTTGCAATCTGGTAAATATATAAACCTGATGTAACGAAATTCTTTGGTATAATTACTTGTCATACAGTTCACTGCTCAAGGGATTTGCAGGCAGTAGAGTACTTTGGTTTAATCAAAAAAAAATTCATGTTCACCTGCTGGTGTAGTTGTTGTCTGGCAAAGTGCCAGGCTTCCACCTCCTGCCTCTGATACTTGCTGCTCCTCCATGCGTTTTAACACTTAAACGCTTAAAGCTAAAAATTCTGGGAATTAGGAGACAGGACCTGACGTTGTCTGGCTTGTTGAAAGCTGAAGGATGATTTGGGAAACGGGAGGACAGGTAACCTCTGGGCTGTGTTACTTTAGAGGTAGCTATGCGGTGTAGTGGTACAGCACGCATTTAAAGTGATTTTGTAGGTGTAAACTGATCCTGGTTACCATATGGCAAAATCCACTGAAAGTATGAACCCAGCTGTTAAATGCATAACCATGACTGTGTGTTCCAGAGTTTTATACTGCGGCTATTACGTGGCATCCCCAGCTATTAATCTCTCACTATTAATCAGCAATAAAAGCAGCTTGTGGTGAGCATTAGAGATGCTTGAAATCTGATCTCTTCAGCGTCATACCTGGAGGGAAGAGAGCAATACTAGGATCTTTCCTTCCTTTATTCTCTCCTTCCTCATTTTTCTGGGAGAATTGGTTCAACCCAGGACACGTGAAGCGTACTTTGCACCCGCCTGTTCTGAACTGGAGTTTGTCACCCACCGAATGTCAGGTCCTCAGCTGTCTGGCCTTAACAAAGATACCGGGTTTGAAGGCCTGACTTGTTTGGCAGTTTGGAAAACGCTTCACTGGTGTGATTTTTTTAATGCCTTTTGTTCCAGATTCATCGCCAGGAAGCAGAATATTTAAGTGGACTGAAACTAGATGTGCCGTGTGTTAGCCAAAGTAACGATGAAGCGTTTACTCAGCAGGTTACTTCAAACACCGATATGATTTTGAACTTAAATGGTCCTTTTGAGACTGACAGGACTACTCTCCTCCTTGACAACTTTGCAGAAGTGGAGGCTTAACTCTTTTAAAAAAATAACAGGACCAGTGTGTCAGTTTGGTTATCCAGACCAAGAATAGTCATGTCTATTTACTAACTTCTGTTTGCAGCTCTACTATTTTTTAGCATTTTACGCCACAAACTGACTGTAGGGAGATATTTTCTAATGCTGCTGATTTTTATGACGTCTGTTTGTCTGTGGAGTTACTGTCATGCTGCAATGGTACTGATCATCTGTTAGCAAATTTTTGAACTGTTGCTTCAGACACAAAGTGTTCATGTAAATACAACTGAAAACGTGAATGCTAAAAAAGCTTATTGTTTTTCCTCTGTTGAAATCTGGCTTTGCATGAGGTTATTAGTGTAAAAAGTGCTTGAGTCTTAGCATATAAACATCCCGTGAAAAGGAAATGGGATATTCGTTGCCTCTCTTTTGAAAGAGAGTTTGGGAAATGTCGCTTGCTGGGCTGCTTGAAATAAACTCCTGATGATCTTTGGGACAGCTCTGCTGTCCTGGCTCATCCCGCAGCCCTGTAACACGTTTGGGTGCTGTTTGAGGAGCCCAAGGGCGATGGGTTAATCCACAGAATAAATACTAATCTTGTGTACTAATTTTGCTTTGGTGAGAAGAGCACATCTGTGTGAATTAAGTCATGGTTCTGTATTTGAATGGATATTTGTATCAGGAAGGATTTTGAAGTGATTGAGTGCTAAATGATCACGAAGATGAACTCCCTAAAAAATTCTTTGGGGTTTCTCAATCCCCCAAAAGAGAGAGAAGAACACCTTGAAAGAGAGTGCCACCCTTTGCAAGATAGTTTCCTGCAGAGGGGTGAAAGGTAGGAAGAGCTGGGAAAGGGACACTTTATCATGTTCTGTAGTAGCGCTTACGACAGCGATAATGGATCTGTTGAGACAGGCAAGACCCGGACCGTGGAAAGAGAGAGATGCTAGCTGTGTTTGGGGATTTTATGCAAGATGTTTATCATTGGAAAAATGGAGGCATTTAGTGTTTTCATGGCTTCATTTAGTTGTAAATATTATCTTAATGTATGCTTTCTGTTGCTCTTTTACCACATTGGCTCTTTCTTTCACTGCTCTTTTTAGGCAGCCAATACAAGTATGAAGTTTTGATGAACAAATTATCTGAAGAGATCTCAGAATATGTTGATTTGCTTAAATATCTGATAGCATTCCCTTAAACATGGAACAGGGTGGTTTTGTTCGTTCCAGCAGTATTGGGGGTCTAGGGCACAGTATCATTACACAGAGTACTGTGTGGGATTTGATCTTTTCCCTAGCCTTCAAAATACTGAACTTTTGGTGGATAAGGAGTAGAACATCGTATTTCATTTGAGTGTGGTGTTTATAAATGTTTGATACACTGGTGTCAGAGACAATATTTGCGGTCACTGTTTCTGGAACGAGTGGTTTGAATAAAAGCTAAGCAGTCTGCAGGAAACATAAGCATCTCAGGAGCTCCATGAATACTACCGCTATAACCTAACGTAACCCAGTTGGGTGAAAAATGCGGTTTCCTGTCTTCGTTTGAAAAAGCATTTTTCAGGCTTACTGACATGCATCTTGCAAATTTAATTTTCATAAATATTTCATCTCTTTCTTATGCTCAATTTAATCTATCAAAGCCACACAGTGCAGGAGACATCTGGGATTGTGCTTAAGCAGCTGGGTTTCATTTGCAGGAGGTTTCTAGCAAATTTCTCTTTCTTGCCAACCACAGAGTGTCTTGGTGACTGCGCGGTAGCACTGGGCAGTTCAGCAGAAGTGACATAGCTTCAGAAACAAATGGGTGTTATGTTCCCTTTAAGTTCCCTTTAAAACAGGCTTCTCCAAAATGTTTGGGATTGATCCAATATCTTTAGTAGAAGTCAGTGATAGCTGACACTGTCATTGTGGACGGTTATTAACAGTACTGTGTGGCGAGTTGGTTTTTCAGGTTGTTTTTTTTTTTTTTAATGCTTGTCTTAAGCTGACTTCTCTCTGGAACAGAGGGAGATGCTATCCTTTATATAACCTGAGAAGGATTTGGTCTGAAATGTCTACTGTCGTTATACTTTGGTATTTTGTTTTTTAAAATATAATATTGTGACTTTTTCATAAATCACTCAGAAATTCTTCTTTAGGGGGGAAAAAAAGCCCGAGGCTCTTTCTAGCACTGTGGACATGCGTTTCAGTCACGTACATGTTTTGTTTAGTAACAAAATGATACCACCAAAGAGGAGCAAACTAAATGGCATAAACAAATAAAATGGAATGACGCTAAGTTATGGGAACACGTAAAGTGCCTAGGCAGTCGTTTATGTAAAAATCTAACCTTTGTAACCAAGGTTCTTTCAGCCCCGGGAAGGGGCTGCCAGACACATTTCTCTTGAAACATGTTTGTGCACTACACTAGCATCCCACCACCAAAAAATGTGTTAAAATCAGCCTAATGGCATATCCTTCCTTTTGTAACAAATACTTTATGGCTATTTTAGATGACAGAGAGAAATAAAGGCCCAGCTGATTTAAAAAGAAGGGAAAATAAGTTCTGTCTCTAAGACGTGTTGTTTTTAATAGGTGAAGAAGCCCCTGTTTTCTGCAAATTCTGCAGTTTCTGCAAGTGAGTGACATGTTTGCAGAGTCCTCTGCGTGTTTAGAGAGCAAGGAGGGAATGTAATCTGTAGGTTTATGACCGTGGGCACCAGCACCCACTAAGAACAAACGCTTCCACCTGTGTGTTTTCATGTCCTGGCGCCAAGATGACGTTGCTGCGTTCGCTGGGTAGTTGTTAGGTGGGTATTACGTTGGAGAAGGGCTGCAGCCCTGCCACAGACGTGCTGGCAACCAGTGGGCAAATAGCAAAAATGAGAATTGATGAAAAAATTCCTGTGAACGGTGCATGGTTCTTACTTCTCTCCAAACGATACGTTTCTGCTAGTGGGCAAACACCTTCCGTACTTGGACTTGAAGAGCTAGAGGAGCGCTTTGGGTCTGTGGTTGGGTGTTAACGTTTACTTCTGAGATCGAAATGATCTTTCAGAGCTAACCGAAGGTGGTGGTGTAAATCTTTATTGTATTGTTGTATGGATCTAAAAGATGTATGGAAATTTGTGCTTCTCAAACTGTTGGCTGTAATGACAAGATGTTTCTTACTGTGTGACAGCATTAACGATTTTTGTTTTCAGTGTTTATCGGCATGTTATTTTTTCTGGTATGTGGACAATATTAGAGGAAAAATAAGTCATAAGCAGCATGAAAAAGAGCCGTTAAACCTACCATTGCAGCTATTTAGTATAAAAAAAAAAAAAAAATCATTTGTTTTTTTGCCCTTGCTCTCCAAATTTCTCTTGTCTGTTCAATATTGTCTTGGTAGTAACAGAAAGGAGGACCTTACTGAAGGAAATAATGCAGCTCAGTTTTCTGAATAGGCAATTTTGTGTTCCGTCCACTAATGACCTTTTAAAGATATAAAACAAGAGTGGGAGTTAAAAGTCTTAAGTTATTTTGCAGCTTTGTAGTATAATCCCACCTTAGATGCTCATTGGATTTGTGGATCCAGATCCACAGAAGTTCTGTGGTTGACCCAGGTTTGGCCTATTTCAGTGGGAGTCAGGCACAAAGATACCTTTGTGAACCTGGTCTGCTCTCGTTTCACCTTCTCTCCTGCAAAATGGAAATAATAATGCAGTCTGACTCCATAGAACTGTTTGAGACACATTAATTGGGAGCAGATGTCTCCTCTGGTGACAAAGGCTATAGAAATATTTGTAGAGATATATATATGAAAACAGCAACAGACTTGCTATTCCATATGCTGGACCAAATGGCTTTCAAAATCTGAGTGGTCCTATGGCAGCCCACTTAGGCTACAAGCTAGTTTCATAGTATGTGCTCATCGTTTTTCTCAGGGCAGCTTAATCTAAGATAATATTGAATAAATTTCCCTTGCATTCATTTGCTTGTCTCACAGACAAGATCTTCACTTGTGGAGTGAAGGGAACCATGTTTTCGCCTCATTGCAAGAACCATAGGAGGGATGTGGTGGAGGAAAGGTGTGTGCCATTAGTCCAAACTGAATCTGTTAATCTGGTCTCCTGCCTGATCTGGACCAAAGAATTTAACTAAGCACTTAATGCACCCAAACTAATAAATTTAAGGAGAGTAACGTGACGGTTAGAAAGACAGTTTATAGATCTAAAATGATGGCAAGTCTGTAAACAATGCCTGTTAAGTTTTATACTCAGAGCAAGTCACACTATGCAAGCAGGAAACTGGATGAAAATACCTTTACTAGTGTTGCATTCAAAATTTCTGTGTTTATGATGCACATGCAACCTTTGTTTGACCTCTGTGTGTATGAATTACTGTGCCGTCTTTAATTGCATGATAACAGATTAGCTTTTCCATTGGACCCCTGCTTTCTGCAGTCCAAAGGATGGGCAGCACTTGCTTAATGAGTCCCTATTCAGTATTTTATTTTAGTTGCATTGTTCAATGTGTGACCGTCGCCTTGTTTACTGCATGCTATTCAAACCCCTCTGAGGCCATGATTATTCATTTCCTCGTGGTTTTTTTTTTTTTTTTTCCTGAGACACCCATCATTATAGTATCTGAATGTTCATTAACTTTAGTTTAGTTTCACAAATCCCCATGGTTAGACAAAGAGATATCTGTCCCCCACTTTGCAGGTGGAGCATCAAGGCAGAGGACAGTTCAGGCCGGAAGAAGATACCCAGGCTGTGGTTTCATATTTGGGTAAGACCAGTCTAAGTTAGCACGTGAACAGCAGCGTATACCTCCTTGCTGTTGATCCCTCTCTCTCCGCTTGTCCCTGGTACTTAGGCAGCTGCATGGTGGAGGAGGTCACTAATGTGACTGCAAAATAACCCCACCAAAACAGAAAGAAAAGCAATTTTTGGTTGGACTGTCTCTTTCAATGGAAGTGTGTTCGGACATTGGCTAAATCCGCTTGTGAAATCACGCCGTCGTTCTGCCACACGCTTGGTTTTGAGGCACTTTGGGGTCAGTCCTTTGGCACACGCTTACTCAAGGTAAAGCATGGCCTTCCTGACATCAGTGGTACTTGTGAGTGCACTGTGTGCTTGCGATTAGACCCTGGGTTTTCAGGTTGACCACGTAGAAAATTGGAGCAAAGAACTGGACGTCACCTGAGAAAAGAGTGGTTTAGATGTTTCTGCTGGCTTCACACCCAGGTAGTGCTGGGAGAAATAGGTCATGGCAAAGCATGTAGCTGCATTACTCAGAGATCATTCCTTTTCTTTTCCCTTTTTAGTAATTTTTCTACTCACGGTTATTTACCTTACCTACCTTTTAAGTTTCTGGCAAAAATTGAAAAAGGATTCTACAGGCAACAATAAGTATCCTTTATTAAACAAACCAGCAGAAGCAGCACTAATTCAGCCATCTCCTGAGTAGGTGGGTGGGTGGGTAAGTTGATGATTTTTTTAAGGTGTGCTTTTAACATATTGTGGGGTTTATAGATGATTGTTTAGACTTGAAAAAAGCAAATGGAAAACAGAAATCTCATCGTGTGGCACACACACCCATCGTGCCAAAGCACGATACAGCACGATGACCATGTATATCCACTGCACAAAACTTTTCCCTTGAGTGAACAGAGTAAGTGGCACAAATAATAGATTATAATCTCCATGCGTCTAGCACTTGGAAGGGACAGGACATTTTGACAGGGCCTTGCAGAAAGATTTTTTCCACAGAGGAACGATGAGATTCAGCAAACCAAAGTGCCATGATAATCTATAGAGACACATCCAGTGACTGTTGTTCCCACTTGACTCAATTG
Source organism: Cariama cristata (assembly GCF_000690535.1). Taxonomy (NCBI): domain Eukaryota; kingdom Metazoa; phylum Chordata; class Aves; order Cariamiformes; family Cariamidae; genus Cariama; species Cariama cristata. The sequence goes on along the minus strand of NW_009594097.1, from coordinate 64,016 downwards.
TCCCCAGCCTGTCCACCCCCTTGAGCGAGTTTGCATAGTTCCCACTGCTGTGGTTTCCTCAGCTCACTTCTGCTGCTTGTCAGGCTTATCGTTATTACCTCCAATGCTTTTTCCTCAGCTTTTCAGTCCAGCTCAGTCTGTTTTCTCCACTCACTCTGACTCCTCATCAGATGTGCCTATGTTTCCAAGTCTTGGGGTGAATGATGGCCCAGCATCTGCTGTGCTGTTGGACAGCCTGCTATAGCCTCAGGCAGGCAGGAACCGAGGCTGCTGGAAAAGTCCTGCTGAGTTGGCATGTTCCCTTTGGAGGTGACGTTGTCAGGAAATCCAACTCTTCAGGTCCCTGGGGTCTGAATTAGTACAGCCTGGGTGGTTTACTGGTTTATTACTTGGTCAGGCTAGGGGATTTTTGAAGGAACAGCAACAAGCGCACACCTAGTACAAACTCTTCCACTCATGGGTAAAGATTTTGTTTAAGAAAAGGTTAGTAGAACTCCTTCATGGAATGAACTGTAATGCTTCAAATTATATATACTGTGAGCCTGTAATATTGAAATGTGTTTGCAAGTCTGTAGGTCTGTGTGCCACTGGTAAGAATATAGATCTCTAAGGGAAAAAAAAAATCAATCTATGAGCACTTTGAACAATTTTTTCCTTGGACACACACTGTCAGTATTGTAGGAGTAATGGAAATCAAAGCTCATGGCAATGTGTGCATCCAAGATCTGAATTGCAGTTTAAATGAACAATGGGTTTTTCTCCTTTTGGAAGTGTTTCAAATAATGCTCGCTGTAGGACTGGAATGGCTTATCCTTTGCAGGCTTTGGGGTGTGATTCACTGCTCAGGTTACATCCATAGCACCCTCAGTACCATTCACTTTGACAGGTATCTCACAGGATCAGGTTCTTATTTGGGTGGTTTTTGTATCCCTGTAATGCCTAATGCCACCTGGCAGAGATTTTTTACTTTGATATATATTGTAGAACAGAAAAAGCTGTTTCTGCTGCTGCTAACACTCAGCTGTCGAGTGTTTTAACTCTGCTGTTTGGGGAGGGTGTTTGCTCTTCTCTACCACTTTCATCCCTTGATTCTAAGAAAGGAATTTTTTACTTAAAACATAGTCTTTCCCTGTCAGCAGCTGGGAGAATGAGGATTAAATTCTCTAAACAAAGCTCAGCGGCCTTGTCAGGTCTCTCTTTTCAGAAGGCCTCCAAAGCCATAATAATCAAGACAGGTTTCAGGCGAAGCGTTCCTTCGAAACAGCTGCGTGTGCTTCCCAAAGGACGAAGCTGAAGGCAGCATCCTTGCAGCGTATCGTGCTCCAGTGGTGCATCCAGGGCTGCCTCTTTGGAAATTTCCCTTGAAACTCAGTGGACACAGGCCATAAAGAAATTCAAGACCTTTCTGCAGTGTTGCAGAATGGTATCTGTTTCCTTAAACCTCTGAGAAGAGACATGAAGGAACTCCTTGAAAAACAGCGTTTTTCCACCCTTTTTTGAAACATTCTTTTGCCTGTTAGGGATCTAGGCTCTACATAGAGCATTGCTGTTGTTCGTAAAGAAGCAGTATTGCCTGGCAGCTTCAGTCCAGCAGAGTTGACTGGTTTTACCATGCTCTTCCTTCTTCTTTCTCCTGCCTGGCCCTTGTTGGTTTCACTATTTATTATCTTCTTTCACTCTACACTGAAAATATCGCTTTCCACCTTTCCCTGTAAATTAACAATTCAGTTGCATGTGCATCCGTGGCAGTTCTGTGCTAAATGCAAAGTTGTCCCGCGGTGCGTAAAAGAACCAGCTTTGGAAAGCAAAATTTTACTGCTCTGACAACCATAATCCCAACTAGCAGAGGCTACCATTCACAAGAGATTGCATATGTTGAATGGGGGTATACACGGTAAATTGTATTGTTTGTTACAACTTCTGCTTGACTCATTTGAAAAGTCAAGGCAATTTATAAACTAAGTAACTTTATATTTCAAAATATTGATTAGTCTTTTGGAAAAAAAGCTTGTATAGATGGAACTGAGTCTTCCGAGGGAAATTGCATTAAACAATTACAGGTCTGGAGACAAATGCGATATGGATTATTTTACTTGAAAAAGATATTTTCTTGCCTTCATTAAAAATAATCTCAGAGAAGATGAGGAAACATGGATAGAGTCACAGAGCAGTTTTTAATGTTGCTTTGTTCCCCTGAAATTAAACTATGAGGACCAAAGAAACATACTGCAGAGTCAGATTCAGCGTGTTATAAAAACACGTTTTAATTTAGCCTATGGCTTGCTGCAAGTTCTGAGTCTCCAGAATTAAGGAAGAGCAAAATGCTGTAGTCTCATTATCTCAAAAACTTCAGTGTCTCTTCAGAACAATTTTCCCCTGAGTTCCTTAGCATTTCTTCAGCTACTGCTTTCTTTTTTTTCTTTTTTTCTTCTCTGTAGTGATAACAGTCTGGATTTCAGACTTGTCACCAAGACGGATACATAACTGATCCAACCTCTATTCATATTCTGATGTGAAGACAATAATGGAAATAATGTGGAACAATATTGTTGGAATCTTGCTATTCCAATAATGGAATGATCTTGATTATCTTGATAAGAGCTCTGTGGAAGGTGGATCTTTTGGCTTGGTGGGCAACTAATGATAATACAGAGAGTCACCATAATACATGTTTTATGAGCATTACATTGAAACATTTTGGTTTTAGATTATTTTCTCTTTTGTTCATTAGGCCAAGTTCAATGTTATGAAATAAGAAAGTGAAAGTACATTAAAATAGTTCTGATGTTTTAAAAATTAGGAGGTTTGGATTCAATTTTTAAATTAGTTGAATTTGCGTTTGGGGGTAAATTTGTAAGGAGTGACAGAAAGTAAGTCTGGAAGGAAATTTGAGTTGTCTAGGCTGTCCCTCCGCCTGAAAGCACGTATAACTGTACCTAAGCCATTTCTGAGAACTATTTATCTAATCGTTTTTTAAACTTTTGGGAAGAGAGGTTTATTGTACCTCTGTAGACAGTCCGTTCCCATTCTTAATCAGTCTTTCGAAGAAAACTTGATTTTCTGAATGTCTGAGACCTCAATGTTAAAATTTCAGCCTTTATTTCCCATCCTGTGCAAGTGCACGTGGAGCAACAGTACCTTTCATCTCTCTTTGCAGAGACTTTTTACTTATTTCAGAGCTGTTACCGTGTGACCCTTGTCTCTAGATTAAACAAACCTCGTCATTTTAATCTTTCCTCAAATTCATTGTTTTCAAATTTGTGAGGCTTGTTGCACATTTCTGGACTTTTTTTCATGAGTTCTTTTCCTCTGGGAGCGATGCTGAGCAAAGCACAACGCTGCTCTTGAAGCGGCTTCCCAGCCCTGAGCAGGAGGCTTGTTTCTCCTTTCTTAGGCAGAACAGTCTATGGACATCTCCTGAAATGGTAACTGCTTTCTCGTAAATTATTACACTGATGACTCGCATTAAGTCAGTGACCCGCTGTCTGATGCTGCAGATTATTGACTAGCCAGTTGGTCTCCATGTTGTGTTTGTGCGGCAAATTATGACTGTTCATTACTTGAACTTGTCCTTACTGAATTTATGGTGTGTCAGAAACGTCTCATATGGATTTGTCATCAGTGCACATTGTTCCTGTTGTTAGTAATTGTTACTGGTTTTTTACAGATAAAGTAGTTTGGGGTCAGGTTGAAATGACAGAATATAATAATTTCTGGGGCAACACTTGAAAATACATCAAACCTGTGAAAGTAGAAATTACTGTTACTAACATGACTTAGTGGTAACCAAGTGATAGCAATAGTTAACTTTATATTGCATATGATTTACAATAATCATGCACTCTTGTGGTTTAAGAACAAGTAGCCTGGAGATACGAAAGGATGCGGTGCCCATGCAGAGCTTCTCTCAAACGTGTGTGAAGGAGGATGACCAAAGCAGGCAAGAAGAGTGTAGGCAGAAGCAACACATGTCCAGAAAACAAGACATTTGCAGGGAGAGGAGTAGTTGTGATAATGCTGAGGCTGAGCATCCGAAACTATTAAAATGTTTCTGGTGGCATGGTCCTACTCAAAGATAAAGCCATTGAAAATTACTTGTATTTCTCTTTATTTTCCAATCCCAAGGTGATGCAGCTCTCTGGAATTTCTCACTGAGTGGAACAGCATTTTCTGTTTTCTTTTTTTGTTTGTTTTTGATTTTTGGAAGAGGATAAAAAGATCTGCACTTGCTTTAGCAGTCTTGTCACAGGTGATACAGGACTGGAAGCATGAACCTTCAGTCCTGGAATGTACGACTAGATATGACCATTTGAGCTCATCTTTGTTATGAAATAGTTATGCTGGGTGTTGTATTTTGAGTGAAGGCGTATATACACACGGAGTAAAAACCCATGTGTTGAAGTAGTGCAGAGCTGACCAAAGATGTGCTTAGCAACATAGGCACGATGGACTGATGCATCCTCAGTGCTGGCAGGGGAGGGAGCTCGAGCTGGCGGGTGACAGTGGGGATGGGAGACCAGAGAGAACCCGTCCTGCAAGGGATTGGGAAGAGTTTTTATAGGGGGCTGAGACCACTGCTGCTTTTGCTCGGTTTGGGTTCTCTGCCCCAGTTCCCCTGTGAGCAGCTCCAGCAAGCCTGGCTTACTGTGGCTTGCATGTAGGCCAGGCAGGCAACAGGGCTGATGCCTCGCTGCTTCCCCCATCGATATGCTGCTTCAGTCCTGAAGAAGTTCCCTGCAGACCTTTCTTGCTGAAACAACAGTCCCGTTTGAGCAACACGTGAGTGAGTTTTTTCTAAAAGACAGGGTGTGCTTGACTGGGGAGGGAAGAGAATTGGTTGGGCAGGAGACTTGGTGGTTCATCCGAACCTCAACTTCCCTTGAAACTGCTCAAGGTGTAGAACAAGGATGAACTGCTGCAGCGGTGCTTGCCCAGCCTCGTGGGTAGTGTGAAGTGATGCCTTATTTGCTGTCTTATTCGTAGCTAACTGAAATGCTGGATGTGGCAGCTTGAACTGTAAAACCTGTGAAGGACATCTTTGCATCAAGACATGTCCATCCTAAATATTTGATAAGATTGGTTTTCATTTATCTGGAAAGTATTCAGTGCTCAGCTGTGGGGAGAGAATACCATATTAGCAGCTGCCTCCGCAGCAGAGGAGTCGCAGGGGCTGTTGCCGATCCCCCGCAGCAACGGTTGCTGCTCTTTGCTGTGCATTCCTGGAGTCGGGGGCTGCTGCCACATCCCCGTTGTGCTCAGGGAGGTACTGGCCCACTGGCACGGAGGGAAGCTGCTATCTCACAGGATGCGGAGGGAAGTCAGTGCCGTGGCTGCTTCCTGTCATCTGCAATTCCACATGTCGATACTCTTGCTAACCTTTTCAAATAATACCAAGAATATGTGGTTGACGTCTGAAACAACACATTTGTTCCTAGCATCGAAGACTAGACCCAGAGTAACTTATTGTAAAGCTCTGTTTCCACCAGACAGCGATCCATATTGAAGCTTATTAAAGTCATGTGTTCAATTTTTTCATAATTGCCCCCATTCAAACCATGGCAAGCAGCCAATAAAGCACTAAGTGGAAGTTTCTGTCGGTCCACCTGTCTTTCTGTAGCTAACAAAGTGTGCCGTTTTTTGTCTCGTAGACGTTACACAATTCATTGTCAGAGGAACTTGTTATATATAGACTGAAAATAAATTAGTTCGAGACAAGGCCAAAGCCATTCAACTATACTTCTTTGTGTAGCAAGTCATGTATTTATTATAGAGTGACACATTAATACTTTGTTTGGGTGGAGAGTTTATTCTTAAACAAGAACAGGCAATTCAGGTTCTTGGCCATATTCATCTGTTAAATGTCCTAATGAAAAACGAGAACGTCCTGAGCAGCATGGGTTTCATCAAGGGCACCGACTAATATGGTCTATGGGCTTTGCTACTTGGGTTCATCAGTTAGTTGGGAAGCTCTTCCCCTGCAAGGGTTGCTGTGTTTTCACACCTTTGTCCTCTGCCAAAGCCCAATTTACAGCGGAGGTTTCGTTCAGCTACTCTTCAAACCATAGGAAGACATCAGCGGTTGCCTCACGTTAGCCTACTTGGAGAATTGGGAAATTAATTTTACAGACTTGTAGGAAATAAAAGGGTTTTTTAAGTTTACCACTCCTCATTTCTATGAACAACAGGTACACAGTTTATCAAACCTGTAGTTAATTCACAGTTGGAAGTGCCTCGAGGATCAGAAACTTGACTCCAGGAGAAGCAACGCTGGCAAAGCGAAGGGGGAAAAAAACCAAACAAACCCAAACTCCTGCTTTCCATCAGAGCAATTAATCTTGAAAATTTTCGTTGCCTGTGAGGAGATTGGCAGAGACAGCTGTTGCTTCATCCTGGAAAACGGCCCAAAAAAGATCTGCAAAAAAAATCTTGCAGTGATTTTATTATAAGCAATAAGTTTAGTGGCAGGGTTCTGGATTTTCCTTTATTTCTGCAGTAAAATTCAGGTGTGCTGGCGCGTATTCATAGAAGGAAATGAGAAAGCCAGCAACTTTGCTTGCTGGCCATTAGCAGTGAAATGCTTCTGGATGAGCTAAGATAATTCTTCAGTTGAGGGATCTCAGGCTAAGACTGACACCAGAATTTTGGTGATACCCAGACTGTCAGCACGTGATTGCCTTGTCCAGCCGGTTTGTGACCAGCAAAGTATCATGTCTGGTCAAGCCTGAAGGGGAATAAAATTGAGTCTCCCTTGGTTCAACTTTAGGCTACCCTGATTGATGTTACAGAGCAGCTCTCGCTTTTATAAACTGCTCTCCTGGAAGGCTGTTTCTGGTTCATTTTCCCTGTTCACCTTCTACAGAAAGACTCTGTTAACAGAAGCTTCTCCCTACAGAGTCTTGCCCCTCCTTTAGACCTTTCTATTAAGACTCTTCAGCAAAATTGATTTTTTTAATAACTCAGTTCAGATACAAAGATAAAATTCACCTTCCTTTATATATTGCTAGCTCTCTGTTGTCATTGAGCGATAACTCAGTTCAGATACAAAGATAAAATTCACCTTCCTTTATATATTGCTAGCTCTCTGTTGTTGTTGAGCAACTTAGGAAAGGAGAGAGAGGAGAGGAAGGATGTCGAAGAGGCTGCCAGTGGTTAAATTCTTGCTGATACTGAGTGTGTGGCTTGTGTCAGGTGGCTGGGCATATGACTTGTCCTTTGGCTAACAGGTTTTCTGGTTCTAGATGTTTTTGCAGGCTGGATTAACTTCTGTGACCTGTTTTTCCAGCATGAACATAAATGTGATTTAGAGAATGTTAGAGCTGATGAGGATTAGCTCCTTTGTTGACTTTGCTTGGAAGGATGACTGAGGTGACTGTTTACCGTTCAGTAGATGGGACAAAACGCTACAGGGTAAGTCTGACACACACAGTTCAATCCAGCCACTTTTCTGAGCAATGCAGAAACTTGTCTTTTGCTCAGATCTGCAGTACGCGTATTCACGTAGCATGCAGAAGAGAATGAGATGTCATCTCCCATCTCTGCCCATGCAAAGACGTTGATGCTCCCTTGGAAGATCTGGGTCTCAACATATGCACATTAATTGCTTTGGAAAGTTGGAGAAGACCTCTTAATATTTTGATGATCTGTTAAATAATTTGAAGACTCTTCTGAACACACTTACTAAACACTAAGGTCTTTTCAGTCTCTTTTGGAACTGGAGAATGGTCTTCTCACCAAAGCGGTGTATCTTTTAACTGAACGAGGATTATTTGTCTAGGGCTTTTCACACAGCTGTACTCCTGGATTCTTTCACCACAGTAATGCTCGCTAAGATCAGTGTGTTGTTTTATCTCCTCTGAAGGAAATGCCAGAGCTTTGAGTTTCATTTTCAGCACCTCCCACAATATCTCTCACTGTTCTATACACCTAACGTGTCTGTTTGCAAATGTATCCATCAGCATCTATTGAGCGTATGAGAACTGGCGCTGGACTTTGGACATGAGGGCTGCGCTTCTATCAGCACGTAGGAGACTGAGACAAGAACTGGAGTCTCGTTGTAAAAGGCATAGTAGAGAACACACATTACAATTTAAAGATCAGCTGGTTAGACTCGGAATTCTAACCCCGAATTGTCATTTGTTTAAACTTTTTGTGCTATAAATATGATCTTTTATGACTTTATAAATCCCAGCAAAGGGCAGCGTTCTGTCCCCAGACACAAGTAATCCCAGTGTATTGTGAGAAACAAAAGGCAGGGTTTTGACCGAGCGGATTTCAGCTCTCCATAGTCCGTCTCTTCCTTCTGTTAATGAATAAAGGTGAACTTCTGGGTGACAGAAAGGTGGTAATGGAGAAAGAATTCAAATAGCTGTTTTGCCTCTGATCTGTAGAGCATGGAAGTAAATCCCATTGCCAAACGCTTGAAAGTAAGCCCCAAAATAAAAAATCTGAGCCATTCTTTTCTGCTCCTTCACTGCTGTTTTTCACACAGTTGGCAACAAGAAGATGAAGTACAGACAGAATTATTTTTCAAAAGCAGAAACACTTCCAGGGTGAGCAAGTTTCATTTATAATACTATTGTAATGAGCATTATACTTACAACCCCCCATTTTCAGGTTATAAGTGTCATTTAAAGTTACATAAATGAGGGTTAATGTCCAAGCTGGTGAATGAAAAGGGGTTCTTTGTAGGTGGTTTTTGGCAACATTTAACTCTCATTCTGCTAAGATTTGCTTCAGTCTTCTCATACTATTCTGTGGGGAACAACATTCATACAGTCTTATCCTAGCAGGACATGGTAATGCAAAGTACAGATCTCTTCAGAGAATGAAGACCCTTCCATAACTTGGTCCTATTTTCAGGAGCAAGCGTTTATGAAAAATAATATATTAAACTGTTCAAAGTAAACCTATAAATTCCCTTAGGTTTCTTTGCAGCACTAGTCACTGCGGTCAGTAGCAATTATTTAAGATTTGCTCCATAGACTTTACATGTACTCTATTCTAAACATTTTTTCTGTATTAACTGCAAAATATCCCACAGAAAGTAGTGCAAGACTGACATTTTGAACGCTAAACATTGAAGAATAGAAACAAATTCTGGACATCTAATAGATTTTAATCTTGAAAAGGTATTTAATACTCTGAAAATGTTAATGAAAAATTTATTTCTGTTGGCTTAAATAATGACCCTGCCAGGTGGGCTGAAAGCAGAGGAGACGGAAAAGGAGCGACAAGTGGTTGTTAACAGCAGTGTGCTATGTGAAGCATGCTGAAGTTACCCGTAAAAGTCCGAATCGGGGATGAGGCACACTGCCAGAAGTGGAGAACTTTTCTTACGGCTTCCCTGTAGTCTGGTAGAGACTTCATGCATCCAAACCACCATTTAATTAGTGCTAAATGTGTGTAAGATTTGGAGCTAAAGCTTATCGTTGTTTTACTAGCAAACGCAGATGTTACTAGCTTGTGGCGATGTTGCGTAGAGTGCCACGCAGAGTTTGAAAGGCACCTTTGAACCTTCTCCTTCAATACTAAACTCAAGCAGCCCTGTGGTAATGGAAATGAAGATGTAGTGGAAACGAAAATGAACTGTCCTAAGAAGTGTGCATGCTGCATGAAACGGTGCACGCTGCCACACATCAGCAGGAGAGGCGATTCTTAGCTAGCCTTATTTTTTCAGCCTACCTGCATTTTACATGAGTTAGTTATTTCTTTCCTCCTTGTTGTCTCTTAATATGTAAATGGAAAGAAGGAAAGTCAGCCTTCACACCATAGGATGTTTTGAAAAGACTTGAGTGATTGACTGTAGGGTTTGCCACCAAAGGAGAGCTGCAAGAGAGTATTTCCCTCCCTCTCAAAAAGCCGCTGTTCCGTGATTCCATGGGAAATACTTGGTTTGTCCTCCGTGATACTTTTTATCCAGCAAGGCTGGCCCCAGCTGTGTTTCACCCCTGGGGTTTAACTGTCAATGTGGAGCTGCGGCCTCCTTACGTATTTTTTTTTTAAAAAAAGAAAAGTGTGGTTTGTATTAAGCCTTATTAAAACCTGGGATTACTTCTAAATGAATCATTTGCATCTTTGTGAGACCAAACTTTTGAGATGAATTTGTGAAACCAGGGTCTTTCCCAATGGTATGCTGCCTACTGTGACAATGTCTCGAATACCGAGAGGACGGTGGAATGATGACTTGTTTTAACTAGGACCCATTATGTTGCTTTATTTTCATTTCTAAATGGGGCTTTTTTTAGATTTTTATCATAACTGTAGATATTTAAGTGGCTACCTCCCCATTATGACAAGTGTCTACAGTGATTTCCTGTGGATTTTCTAAGTGCTAATTCCCCAGCATTTCTACTTTTGGGGGAAAAAAAAAAAAGGCACTTTTATTTGGCTTTATCTTCTGTTTCTTTTCAGTCTAATATGTGACCTTCACATGCTCTTGAAATTTATAGATACAGTAGGAAATTCGTCTAGTAATATAATAAATAACTTTTTCATTGTTGTCCTTAACTTGTCTACTAGAAGACTGAAAAGTGATATGGTTGATAGAACTGATTGAAAAAGTTAAGATAATTAAAAAGCATAAGAAAGCAAAAATCAGCAGAAAAATGTTTCATTTTAGGCCCAAAGTATTCATAAATTTGAGTTACACTTGCCTAACAGTTTCAAATAAATAAAAGCAGGGTTTTTGAAAATTAGTACAACTTGTTCTTAGCAAAATGTAAATATTTTTCTTTCAAAATAACATTTCTCTGTAAACATTGACCTAGCTCTAGGCAACAAAACCAAAAATACAATGATTTCAAGAAGCAGTAAATAATCTAGAAAGGAAACTAAATCCTTCAGGCTGAACAATATGCATTCAAAGTGACATTTACAGGTTGGCTGGGATGGTGTCGGAGGAAGCTTCCATAGCTTATTTAAGCTTATTTCCAATTTTTATTTTTCATTTAGTCACCAAATTTGAAAATTCCTTATGTATTCATCATCAGGCTTGGGCACCTCTGTTTTGTTTTAAAAAAACCCAAACAAACAAAACCCCAAAAAACAACAGCGACAGAAAACCAGACCATCCACGGAGAAGTGTTACAGATGTGGGAGTGAAAGAGAGGTAGATATAGGTGTATACACAGCATACGTACGAAACCAGACAGTGGAAATTTTAACTGACTGCTTTTCAGGGTGCCTTAATATTTCTGTATGAAACCTCTGTATGAGTGTCTTCTCCTCATACTTGTATGGCAGCATCATTGGTGACACCAGGTTCTTGAGGGAAAATGCACTTGCTGTACTACTTTTCAAAGCTATTTTCAAGTTAAACAAAGCATCTCCCATGCCAGAAACGCAGATCACTTAGTGGCTTTCCTCAAACAGAAACTCCCAGCCGTCTCCTTCAATCAGCGCCTCGCAGGAGCGGGGAACGCTTGCCTTATAAACAAACACGGCCCAGGGAGGCCGGCCTGCCAGCTTGCAAAAATAACGTATGCGGAGGCAGCGTAAATAGTTTACATCTCCTTCGGCCTCTGGGTTGTGTCACGGAGCTGCTAGTTGAAGCGAGCAAGTCTGCTGCAGCCTGAAACATGCGTCTCTGGAACAGGAGGATGGAGAGGTTGTGCTTTAGACAGCTTTTCGTGGTGAAAAAAGATTTCTGCCAATGCCCTGTGGACCACGGCTGGCCAAGGAGCATCACTGTGTCAGGTTTTGGCAACAGGCATCAAAACAGTACGCGGGGTTTGAGCGTTTCAGACGTTGTGTCCTATTTTTCCTTGCAAAGTGCAAGCAGGAAAGGAGCAATTTGCTTCTAATTCATATTTTTATGAACCACAAAGTGCGAAGAGCGTATCCAAACCATGGGTGTACAATGTATGTCACGTCTCCTTTACTGCCTAAGTGTTAGCTGTCTGCCCAGTGTCTGTAGACAAAGGAGAGTGAAAGATGCTTGAGAAGTATTTAGATATTTTGGGAAGATAGGTCCAGAAAATCATTCTTTATATCTGAAATATGTCTAAGTTATGTGGGAGGAACTTTGATGACTAGGTTCTAATGGCTAAAATGAGAGGAGAGGAGACCTACCTTAAATCCACCAACCTCCAGTTTTTCTTTGTTTACAGCTTAAATAAGATATAAATCTGATCTCTGGGGATTGTTTAGGTTTAGATTTCCATCGTTTCTTTTTCTTTAACAATAATCTCTACAGTTTAGGGATGTCCCAGCACATGTGCTTTGGGACTGGAAGATGAAGAGGTCCCTCAACCAATGGCCTAGAAAATTAGGAGGGGGGAAACACCTGCACATCCCTGCTGGCCGAGGAATTTTGAAAGGGGTGTTTCTTTTGGCAAGAAGAGCTCCCAAGTTGAGGTCACTGTGGAAGTGGAGTCCTTTGTCCATATCCTAATTGCTGGGGGAGGTTGAGAAGTTCGTAAGCAGGGCTGATTGCTCGAGCACATTGTCCTTCATCTCTTCTCTTTGACTAAACCCCTGGAAACCTTTTATTGAGATGAAGCTGAATGTCAACCTCTTAAAATCTCATGGCTGGCGTTATTGAGGAAAGGTTGGCCCCCACCTGTCAGACAGTCCTGTGATGCTGTTTGGGGGATTTTGGTGACCCTCTGTTCAGGCATGTTTGAAGGAGTATTGAGCTGACTTTCTCTCGGAGAGGGTGATAGGACCAGAAAGGAGACACTGCTGGGATGATCCATGTTTGCTGTAGGGCAAATTAAGTGAAGAATATAGCATCTTGACACACAGAAAAATAAGGAGGAGCAATTTCTTTGGGGAACAGGGAGAAGATGTTTCTAAGGGAAATTTTCTAGTGCATCTGTTCTGTAAATAATTCTCCCCAATTCTCCCCACATCTCTAAGATGGATGGCTTGTGGTTATTTTTTGGTGTGTTGCTTTTTTTTTTTTTCCTTGTTCACCTATTTAGTTTGAAAAGTCTCTGAAAGAAGTGTACAAAAAAAGAAAAAGAATCTGTTTTACTGGACTTCTTTGGACTTGGGTAAGAAATACAAGATACAGATGGAGTAATTTGATTATGCTGGTTTCTTGTAAGCAGGTCTGAAAAGCATGGTTTTTTTCACTTTTAATTTGGCAGTGTTTTGGTTTGAGCTATTCTAATACAATGATCTATATAAAGTACATCTGGTCCTTGCTAAAAGTGTACTGAGCCCCATTTTGCCACCATTGTTATGGGCAGGAACTGAATTTGCCTTTGGCAGAAACAAAAACTCCTGAGAGTGCTAAGAAGGAGCAATTTTGTGGGGAAAGGAAAAGGTAGTCTTAAAACACTTATTAATATTATTGCTGAATCTGAAAGCATTTTATGCTAGTGAAGGGAACCAGAAATACGATGCTAGAATACTGTTGTTCCTAATAATCTCTTTCTGAATGGGTGTGAGGTTTTAAAGTCAAGGGTTTTGACTTCTTCCCAAGGCTCCCTAGTATTTCATGGGCTGCACAGCAATGAATGCAAAATCCAAAAGGGACCCTGTAAATCTGTTACAGTGCATGCTGGGCTTGGTTTCACCTTCATTTTTAACATCACGACGCAGTTTATTTTCAGTGGGAACTAAGGTCTAGGCGAGAAACAGGGGAATTACTTCAGTACATAAATGTTTTAATTGACTTTCTCTGACAGAAAGCAAGAAGAATTCAGCACATAAGAGATCTTTCCTTGAAATCCTAAACCCATTGGAGGTGATGGCAAAACTTAAGAACGCTTGCAGTAAAGCCAGGATTTTGTTCTCGAGCTTCAGGATTTTTAAAGGGGCGAAGATTTGAGATCATGTCCTGTATTAGAAGTGTACAAACAGTTTGCAGAAGTCACTGATTCTCTCCTGGAACATAGCCAGCTTTGGAATTGAATCTGCTCAATTTAATAACTCGCATCAACAGTGCTGTTGAGGATAAAACTGGAGAAGTATGGTTGTTTTTATCCCGAGTGGTTCACATCCTACTGAAACTGAAGCCGGCAGGATGTAGAATAAATTATAAAGTGCTAATTCGGTTATTTTTGTATTTAACTCTTCTTCTTTTGGATACTTTTTCATGGATATCTGACGCCCTTCTTTAAGTGTACCTTCCTAAGTTTATTGATTTATGACAATTATTTTCATATAAGAAAATCTGTTGCTAAGTAACAAAAATATGTAGTTGATTGTACAAGAAAATATTTTTTTTCCTCTCAAGAGTATATTCTGGACTTTTCCAAACATAAATTTATTAACCTCATTCTTTCAAGTAGCTATTAAAAGGTTGGTTTGTGCTTGTTTTGAGGTTAGGTGGGTCACATTTAGTACAAAAGTAATGCCTAAAGCCTACCAACACTTCCACAATCTCTAGACTTGAAGTCGAGCTTCATGTTTTTCTCACATTAGGAGTAGGGTTTTAAACTTCAGTCTTAAGCCACCTTCCAAGATAAAGCTAACAGAGTACCCATGACGTTTCCCCCCCCCC
>NW_009594097.1:27718-49533 GCF_000690535.1 Cariama cristata | reverse complement strand
CCCCCCAATAACACTCCCTCTTACTTTTCTTGATACAACCCAGCAGGTGGAATGCATACCCCGCAGCTCAGCTCCTAAAGAAGATCTTACAACCGTAGCTTTCTATTGATTTGGCAAACATTCGTCGTAGTTGCAGCTGAATTTCCGATGGGCATGGTGGTAACTTAGGGCAAAACCCATGAACTCTGTGTTGGGGCAAATCAACTGGCCTTTTTTGAAGGATTTTTCCACAGCCTGTGCAGGGAGATCAGCCTGGTTCTTTGGCTCACGGGGATGGTACTTCTGTCCACCACATTCAGTCCAAGGAGAAGCTACTTTAGAAAGGAAAGCAGTATAGAATTTATATATATAAAAATTATATGTAAATTATTGCATGGAAGAAAGTGTGTGAATGTGTGTAGTCATCACATCCATCCTTAAAAAATGGTTTTACCCTTTTCTTTCTCCGTCTGGCTGGAACTCAGTGATGTTGGTTGTTTTATCCAGTACGGTCCCCACCCAGGAAAGGGCTTTAGAAAATCATTCCTCTATTACAGAGTTGAGTAGGGAATTAATTTAGTGGTGGTGCATTAAAAGAACAGCAGTAAGAAATACAAGTTGGGAGGGAGTAATTTCAGATGACTTTACAGGAAAATAATATTCCCTGTGCTTATTTACAGAATATCCAAATAGTTTTCCTTATTCCTTAGCTAAGGTTGATCAGGCCAATAGTCGGACTGTGTAGTACGGAAACAACCTCTTATGTGTCAGAGACTTGACCACCAACACATTCTTTCAGAATTCTGCTATTTTATAGAAGAAAGACGACTTCTTATATTTTTTTACCCTATATTTGGCTTCTCTTCCCTCGCATATTCTGATGGAAAATGTTGCACAATTTGGGCATTTAGTATTTATAGCGAGTTACAGTACATCACACTAATGAAGAAGTTTAATTTTACATCTTTACCTAGCTATAAAATAAACTATTTTATACAAATGAAAAGTTGAAAGCTTGGGAAAATATTTTTCTTTCTCTCTGAAATTACACAGCATCTCAGCTTGAAACACATATTTGCTGTAGGCCCCTTGTTCTTATGACTTGGAGTATTTTTAGAGTTTGACTGAAAGTGAAAGAAACAAAACTTCAGCCAGATGACAATTTTCATCTCTTTAGAATAGCTAGAAAGAAGAAAAGGGAAAGACAGTTTTATTTTTTATTTTTTTAATTCATATCAGTGAGCACAGGCACTTCCTTACAGTTTCATGTGGGGTCTCTAGAAGACCTACGCTGTTGTATTTTGTTGGCATTAGTTGTAACTTTTCACTGACTTTTGCTGTAGTCAGAGTTTCTAATTCAATTTTAATGGGCTAATGGAAGCTCGGTGAACTTCAGATAGATTCTCAGTTGATGTAAGTAGACAGTAGCCTCTGTTCTCTTAGCTGGATCTTCTCTGACAAAGCATACCAACCCCCAAAATGAAACCCAGAAAACTTGATCAGGGAAGAGAAGGCAGCTTGTTGTGTCAGCTAGCGACTGGGCAAGCAACGTATCGCTGTCGCCTGTCTCCAGTTGGCTTTTCCTTCTGCTCAGGGGTAGCAGAGCTCCTCTTGCCCTTGCTTGGGTCCGCAGCAGTCGTTTTGGGGAGCTTCCCAGGAGAAACCCAGGAAGGGAGAAGGGCTTCCCCTCCCAGGGGAGCCTGAGGACATGGGGTGGTTGCCCTCCCGTAGAGAACTGAGTGTGTCGCATTGCAAGTGTGCTGGGTGTACAGGTACGTACCAGGTGGGAGCAAGCAGTGCCTGCTTTGGGATTGGGAGTCCATACTGCACGTGCTTGTAAAGGGACGTGGAAGTGGGGCAGAGGCACGAAGGCTGAGGAAGGAGTCGGGGTCAGGTGGTTATGACATAAATCATTTGGGAAGCGAGGAGAATGTAAGTGAGAGAGAAAAAGGAAAAACATCAGTGAGGCTGTCGAAGCATCATTGGAAAGAGGGAGGAGTGAGGGGCTGGGAGGGGGATCAGGTTAGAGGAGAGAATAGAAGAAAGGCAACAGAGAGACAGGCAGTCCAGGGGGAATATAAGAGGGGGGAAAAATTAGTTTTTTGGAAACAAACTTACTTGGTTTATTTAAAAGAAAACTCCATGAAGAAAGAAAGAAATATAAAAAAAGACTGAGAAAAAGAAATTAAATGCTTAAAACATTGTGGAGGAAAGTAGGTTGAGGGAAAACAGGAGAGAGAATGCTTTGAAGAACAGAAGAATAAATTATGGGAAACTTTGTTTCATTTATAAATGGTGTAAAATGTGATACTTAAATTTTTTTCAGCATGGTAGGGAGGGCATAAGCAATCATTCTTGCTGTGCTTAGCACCAGGTGGTGATCGGCGCACATGCAGAACCCCGTAGTGCACGTTGTGTCTCCCTGCAGTAGGGTCGGTAACTGGGCGGTCCTGAGGGCGGGGGCTGGTTCTTGCGTAGGGCTGTTGCCTTGGCTTGTTCGGTGGGTCTGGTCGTCAACAGCAATTTTCATTTAAGAAGTCCCTTATTTTACAGTTAGATGCATGTGATCAAAATGTTACACCATAGACTTGTGTTCATTGTGCACGTGTGAAGAGCGGCTATGAGGACCATAGCTTTCATACTTACATTGCTTATACTGACATTATCATCCTGAGTAGTAGCAGTATTTTCAATTTTCAAATAATGTCATTTTCACAATGATTTCTTCTGTGTAACTAACTTTGTTCCCCCAAATTGGAGCCCTCATGGGTTACTAATTTAGTTATCTATTTATTGTTTAGATAGATTATGCATTTTATAGATGTAATTTATAAACAATATAAATATTTATTTATTTATAGTTCTTTCAAAAAAATCCCTACCAGCTGGAATTGAACTGGCCAAAGACTGTGAATGCATAGCTTGCCTTTTCCCAGTGCTTTTGCCTGCCTTTCCTTTTCCCAGTGTCCTTGTTCCTGGTAATCCCTTTTGGTTGCTTGTACATTGAACAGCAGGCAAAAGAATCACTGGAAAATACAGCACTGGTTGATCTGGTGTTTTCCTGAGAACAAGCAACTCACAGTACAACTGGTTTTATGATTTCAGGGTTGTTATTAGAGCGTGTGGTTAGGATAGGCAGATATCCTCTGGCTGCATCTCCTTTCTGTCTTTTGTTATCCTCTGCTGTATTTGGAGTTTCAGGCCATTCAGGACAGTCTGGGTGGAGCAGGGGAAGAAGGAATGCCTGTGGATGGTATTCTTGTGCCAGTCTTGTAATAAAGATTTTCATCTGCAAACCAGAAACGTTTTTAAAAGAACATTATGGTTCATGTCAATGCTTTGCAGATGGGCAAGGTGCATCGTGGAGCATCTGGAATAAGGTCACATCGGTGGTTGTCGTCACTTTGGGAAGAGGATCCGCTTTTGATTTCTGCACGTCATAACCTCACTTCTATGTTATGCTGCTTTGCAGGGTGCTCGTTGTGGACTAGCTCTTCTTTTGGCTCCATGATAAAACTAGGTGACAGCATGTTCAAATCTTTTAATCGTTGTAGTGGCAATGAGTATTCATGTGAAGAGAACAGAGTCTGTGTGATCCCACTGAAGGCAAAAGGATTTGTCTGGGGAAGGGCACAAGGCCGTTTCAGGAGCGTGTAGAATTGCAGATCCAGGAAAACACCTGCGTTAGGAATACTCTCCTGTTAATCCACTTGGGCTTGCCTGCTTGCTGAGATGAGTCACCCATATAAATCTATTAAATCCTGTTTGGAGAGTGGTCTCTTTATATTTATTTATGGGAACAGAGACTCTCTCTCTCTTAATCTGTGTCATAGTCTTTAGGACATTACTGCCATATGATGAAACTGAATATTTTTATTGAATCTATTATGTGGTGCCAGTGGACCTGAATAGGAGAAATGATACTGGAGAGAACATAAAAGGAGGGTGGTGTGGTTTTTTTTTTTTTTTTTAGATGAGCATAAGGGAGTTCAATATTACCAGAAAACCTGCTTTGAACAATGCTGATAAAGAAGAGGTTTAATGAGGCTGGGGCTGTTTGCGGAAAATTAGTCCGCATTAGGGTAATATTCCTTCAGGGAGCGTTTATAATGCCGACAGGAATGTGGGGGGAGCGGATCGGATTCCGGTGCAAGCTTGCAAGCTTTCAGCTGCCGGCGCACGGTGCACCTGCGTGTTCCCCTGTCTGACCTCAGAGCTGGCTTGAAAAGCCCTGGCATCTGGAAGTGCGAGGAAAGATCAGGTTTTTAATTTTTGTGACCAGAAAAAAAAAAAAATTCCATCCTTTTTTTTGATACTTAGAATGCCTTGTATTTTACATCCTTTTAAAGGATACTGAAAACTGTTTTGTGGGTATGCTTTTTAGTGGCTTGGGGTTGATTTATTTACTTTTAATTATATTAAACTAGTATCTTAAAGATCTCGTAGAGATACGTCCAAATAGATGAACAGCATTCAGTTAAAAAGTTTGGTTAGTTGGCAAGACTCAAGAAAATAATTTCATACCCTTGCTTATCTCCGTAAGAATGTTCTCCCTAGCAAGTGCGGATTCAGGCATGACAGCTTTTGGCGTTTGTCTCATTTGCAGAGGTCTGGGGTAGCATCTCATTTTCTAATTGTAGTGATGGAGAGATAAAATGTAAATACTGCTGTACAAGGATTGCTGCTTCATAACGTTGCACTTCATAGCTGGCATCTGCGGTAGTTACTTACAAACTGTAAGTGCATATAATTTACATTGCTTGGAACTGTTTTTTAATTACACTTTGATTTGTATTTCTTTATCAGACATTGCAGAGTGGTTAAGCTATGCTGCTTATGAACTTTCATGCCAGTAATTTTGTGGTATAAAATTGTGCTTATTAAATGCACAGATTTTTCCTTTTTGGAATTTGAAAGTCACTCGCTTTGGCATCTGTAGCTTATTTCTTGCAATCTACTTAATTGAGTAGCTTCTCTGTTTATCTTAAAATGCAGATAAATGGCTTTCAGAGTAGTGTTTATAGCTTAATAGTTCCTGAAATAAGAGTCAACATTATCTCCTGAACTCTACCAGTCATAACTAATGATCCTTCTGCTTACACTGTTGGGCAAGTCAGGAGACACTGAACTCTGCAGAGAGCAAGGGCCCTGTGCAGCGGGAGGATAGTTTGTACGGGATGGCGCCTGGTAGACAAGGCTTTCATGGCTCAGTAGTGTTAATTGGGAACCCAAATTTGTCCTCGGCCACCTCTTAACCTCCTATCGCTGAACTATTCTTCTACGAATATAGATACAAACCCAAGGGTGAGTTGACAGCGTGCAGTAGTCTCGCTTGCCTCATCATTTAAAGTAAATAATACCAGCTTACTCTTATATTTGCTTCAGTTTTTCCCATCGGAGCACATTTTGCAACATGAAATCTCTGCCGAAATTGGGGATATTTTTAATGTGGCAAACATCACTGGCAGGCAGCCTAACGGAGGCATTGTGTTCAGGGCTGAAAGAGGATGGGAAAATAATTAGGCAGCTGGCAATTACTGTATTTTGTCCTAGAGCTTTTTTTTATGATGGTTTAATGTGTTAACGAAAGAAAGATGCCTTTTTTAGATTTTCCTGACAAGTATTTTTGGCTTGGTTCCTGCGTGGAGTGTGGTAGGCTTTCCTTTGTAATAGGGTTAAATGCATGCTTCAGGAAGAGAGAGGGGAAAGAAAGAAAGAAAAAAGGACTCGACCACCTAGGAGAAATGCTATATTTTTATTACCTTGGGAACAAAAGTTGCTTGTTTATCCATGAAATTTAAGTAACAGAGAGAGCAACAATGCCTCATGATGTTAAGCGTTACTATTCTTTTATACTTCTTTCAGCTTGTCAATACAATCTTTTACCTGAGATTTTTTAACTTGCAAGTAGAGTATTTATTGGAAATTGCAAGTATAGGTGTTGTGCGATGGGTATCGCCCTTGAAGAATTTCACCTAGGCCATGTTCTGGTTTGGAATAGGCAATCCAGCAACCACCTTTTGCTGGCTTTAGGTGAATTTTGGCTAGTGATATACAAAGCAGTCTCTGTACCTAATTCCTATGTCTCCACAGCCATCTAGTCCACGCTTTTGAAAAGCTAATTAAAGGTAAACATTTAGGTGGGTGACCGGTTGTAAAATGAACTGTATATGAAAGCTGTTCCTACTTAAAGAAACTTCTATCAGTCTTATTTATGCTTTAGCTTCCATGTTTTTCATTGTTTTTCTGAGCTTTCACGTTATATTAAAAGTAGGTTTTGAGCTTTGTATTGTCTGGAGAACAGCAGGCTGGTATGGAACACGATCCAGGTAACACCACACATGGTGCGAAGGCCATGCTATACAAAGAAAGCAAATTCAAAACACTGCTTACAGCTCTGAAGGTCTTTTTATTGGACGTCCCCATGAATGGACTACAAGAGACACAGGGTAGAATCAGCAGGATGCCCTTGGAGAGTTGAAGAGGAGGAACGTGATGGCTGCCAGGAGCATCACCATGCAGTTCCAGCAGTTTCTAACCAGACCGCGTTACAACATTGCGTTGGGAGAAGATTGCATGTCATGCATCTTTTTCACATGGTATGTGCGGTCTTGTTAGCGTGTACCAGTAGCTCTCTAAAGTAGGCATGCAGCAGGAACAGAGCGAACGGTATGGAGGAGGGAAAAATTCAACCGTTGCCTCTGCTAGTATCAAATAGCTTTAAAAAAGCATGTGTAAGGCTTCAAAAAAAGGAATGTAAGTATTTGCAAAGACAATGTATGCAAATTTTTTGAAAGAGGAAATTGGAGGCAACTTTTTAATTTTGATGTTGTGTAAAGTCTTGTTCCTTACCCTTTCCTCTGTAGATCAAATCAAATATCCAGATACCACCTTTGGTTATTGCACTAGGAATCATACCGGTTTCACTCGGCATCCTGAAGAGTCAGCCCTTCTGTACAAAATCGGTTGGAAGTTCATATAGTTTTGGATTAGTTTTGAGCATTTTCTCATAGAAATACAGCTCTTATTTCTTTTGAAATAATCCCACTGGTAAACAACAGCAGCCATAAACCTTCCAAGAAGAAATTGGATACATAGTTCTGAATGTGCAGATATCTCTTATTTTCATTACCAGTTTCCAAACATGGAATTAGATTAGGTAATGATGGAGCAGAAACCAAAGTATCATTTTGTAGAGAAAAGCATTTAAGTACAAAATGCTGTGAGGATGTTCTGACTGCAATGTCTGATGTTTACAGCTTAATATCAGAAAGAAAAAAAGCTGATTAGTAACAGTAGCTATAGGTCATCTCTAACAGTTATATACTAGCATGGAAATGATAGACATTACGTGCTACGTGAAGGGAGTGTGATAGATTAAATGACCATGTTATCTGGAATAAATGTCAATTACCAGATTACTTTTCCTTGCATTAAAGTTACAAGCTAACTAAATTATTTCAACGATGTGAAATAATCATCTGGGAGGCTTTTTTAAAATAATATTCTTCTGTTACATATCTGTGTGGATCGCAATTACAGAGAATTTTTAACAGCAGTTAGTCAACTTGTAAGACAAATATCAGGGTAATTAACTACTCTCAACTGTTACGTGTCTACCTTTGAGTGAAATTCTTGCTATCTTTCCATTATGGGACCAAATTTTGCTGCCCTTTGTGTATAGTTTTTGTCAAGCTTCCTACTTCTTTTTGTGACACGCTATGATAAAACCTATGTATCCTGGTAGCAACTTCACAACCTCCTCGGTGGCTCTTTCTCTGAAAAACAAATCACAAATCGCTGGTTGTATGCCACCTCTTTTAATAGTCTGTTCTCTATCAGCATTTTTTGTTTTGCCTATAAAGTAAACAAGAGGAAGCCTAAAAAACGTTGAAACATTCTCGTGATTGCACTCATTGGAAAACACGTATTGAGTTGGATGAATGAGAGCCGGGCTGCTGTGGTGTATCCCGTATCGCAGGTAGACCCACTTTAAAGGGAGGTGGGGAGCAGAAGGCTCTAGCTCCAGGGTGCATTTCACATACTGACCTTGGAAGCTGCTGTCAACCATCTGGAAATAGTTACAAATTCTGTATTGCTCAGAATCTTTATTTTATTTGTAATTCCAGGATTTTCTTTTTTCTTCCACCTTTCTACTGTCATATCCTACGTAGCCTGAATATTGCTTTGCACCTGGCTGGAAGAATATTGTTTGCCAGCTTACAATCAAAGGGAGTACAGAGAAAAACAGCTGAGCCGTATTAGGCAGAGGCAGTCTGGACTACATTTCTTTACTGCTGAATAACACGCCACAGGTGCAGGATTAGCCCAGCGTACGGTGCTGTGTTTGCTTAGCAGAGCCCCCCGAGCCGCCTTGGCCTCCTCACATGACTCTCATCTTCGGAGAATCTGGCAGCGATGTAGCAAGCCAGCGGAAACCCAGTGTAAGTAGAAGGCTTAGCTTTTCAGCTCACAAAGCACTTGCACTTTTTTCCCTTTTCCTTCTTTTTTTACTTTTTCCTTCCTTTTATTTTCTTGTAAATTTTTTTTAAAAAGCCTGGTTTGAGCAGAACACTAAAGAGACTGAAAAAAAAAAAAAAGACAATGGAGTTCAGTGGGTTTCGCAGAGAGGTCAAAGAGGGAAATGGGTGACTGAAAGAAAAGCAGCATGGTGGGCATGCTGCTGGCGAGATGAGGGGCTGCCCCGCGGGGCGGCGGGGGACCGGCTGCTGGTGACACACGGCGTCTTGGGTTTGGAGCTTCAGTTCTTGCGGGGGGAACACGCACCCTGGAGATTTCCTATTTGTTAACTTGGGCTGTGGGTCAGGGGTCTGCTGCAAACCTTTCGGTGCGCTTGGGTTACTTTAGTTTTAAGGAGAGAGGTGGTAGATTTACGGAGAAAATTCGGCAGATAAAACTAAAACAACAGATTTCCTATTCCCCTTTCTTGGTGAGGAATGGGGGGGGGGGGGGGGTTTTTTTTGGGGGAAGAGATTTTTGTTGTCGTTCAGCCTGACAATGAACTTAAAAGGATGTTTCTCTTTTGCTCTTGAAACGTGCTTTTATATTAATGTTTGGGCTTGAAGTTAATTTAAAAATAAATGTTTTGGCAATAATAGATCAATTTTGATGCCAGGTTTGCATTTTGAGGATGAATTACAGAGCTGGGACTGGTTTTAGCCTCAGCTATAGACACCTTTCTGTCTAACTTTAAAGGTACTTTGGCAATATATAGTGCATGTGTATGTCAATAGTGTTTCTTAAAATGCTGCATCTATTCTATACATTTTAAATACTAGTTAATTGGAAAAATAGCCAAATAATAAAAACAAATGTACTTTCTCTCCTAAAACTTTTCATCACTCTTCATATATGGCTGGGTGCTGACCAAAAAAAACCAACAAAACACCAAACAGTTTTACATTTGACCAGAATTGCTTCTTGCTTCATAATCATCTGTAGAGAAAGTCTAAGGAGAGAAGGGTGGTCACGCAGCTCTTGAAAACTTGTGGTCAAGAAGAGCACGTGGGATACAAGTTTTAAGGGTGTTTGCAATTCAGTTTTCTTAGACTTCGAGGTGCTTTATGAAGTGTAGTTACGAAGATGTATCCGTGTGACGTTGGAAAAAACCAGAGCAAGCAAACCCAGTGGGGCTGATGGCTGGTTCCCTCCTCTTCCAGAGACCCGAGTGGGCGGGCTGCCAGCGGCAACTGGTTGATGGTTTGGCGTCAGGGTCATCGGGCGCGGGTGGCACGAGTCTCCTTCCCGCCTAGACACAGCAGATGCTCTGAAATGTTCAGGCAAGGAAATGCTTTTAGGTTCCTCGAACACTTCAGGAAAACCATAGCACTTATATCTGCGGTCAAAATTGACTGTTGTTGCACGCATGCAATTAATTTTGGTTTGCAATAGAGATGCTTTCCTCCCCCTTTAAATGGATTTATTTGTTTTCTGTCAAAGCGAATAAGTCAATGACACTGTCTGTTGCATTTGGCCACGTTTGCAGAAGATAAGATTTGTGCCTCAGCCTTCCTTCGTGAACACAATGATCTTCTTCATCGCTTACGATTTCTGCACTTGCAGTTCAAATCCCTACTCAGCGTGTGTGGTGAGACCAACGGTACTGGCAGTCGGTTCAGTTCAGTCCCTGCCTTGGCAGCTGAACAGGGCAAGAATTCATACTGTCACTTCTTCAGTTACTTAGAGCACTGGTTGGCCTGGTGACCTGGCAGGGTGGCATTTGCCTCCAGGAAGGAAAATTCTTGCAGATCCTCAAGCAGATCCTCCAAGTTTGAAGAAAGTGATATATGTATGGCCATAAAAGTTTGAAAAAGCCATTAAAAATATAGCATGCTTACACCATAAGATAGCTATATGACAGCTTTGTTTTTGTGAATGTCTACATTGTTTAATTCATTCTTAGGAGAAGTGAGAGGGAACAACTCCAATGTAGTAGGATTGAGAAAGGAGGCAGTGATTTATGAAGTCGGCTGCTCTTTAGGCTGAGCTACTCGTGAACAGCAAAACCCAGTCAGTTGGAAGGGCACTGGCACCTCTGAATGATGCTGGCACTGTCTTCTGCAAACATGGCATGTGCACATGCTAATTATATTTTAATATACAGGTGCAGTCTTTGATGTTGGGGTGAGAATGGGTAGCTGATATTTTTATCTTCCAGGCACTATTTTTGTCTTAACTACTGGCACGGTGCTCTTGGGTTTCTTGTCATTGGAAAAAGGAAGGGGAGTGACAATGATTTATTAAACATGTCTAAGAGAGCCACAGGGTCAAAGCTGTCTGTTGCTGTTTCTTTTAAATGCCACTGTCTGAATGCCTCAGTCTAAATATCATCTGAGATGAGAATAAGTAAGTAAAAATCTACAGCTTACCTATTGCAATCTTTGATGCTTTCCTAAAGATCAGATAGCAAAGAATAGTTTAGTAGTAATGGTCTCACATTGCATTGCTTCCCGTCTATTTTTTTTTTTTCCCCCTGTTGCTAACCAGGAGAGTTTCCAAGATTGCTTGTAGTGAAGTTTGTTTGCTAATCTCCTGATGGGGGCATTCGGTGTTCGCTGCTTGGAACTGCAAGTGTAGGTGGGGATTTGCAGCTAAAAACCAGAAATAACTAGCTTTGGATGTTAACAGCAATCTTCCTATCTTTCTTGACATAAAAATTTTCTAAATGAAGAGTGTTGCACAGACTGCTGTTTGTAGCTTAATATCCAGCCTGCTTGTTTCACATCCTTGTACCTGAGCTTCCGTTCCCTCTTCTGATAAGGTGATGCTCATAGCTGGGAGAGGGGGGTTTTGCAGCTGGCATAGTTTCATGAGTTTTGGTTGCATTTAGCTAGACATTTTCCCAAAATGCTGTTGAGAAAGAGATGAAAAAGCTCAGGTACATAAAAGGGAGATAAAAATAACCTATTTCAAAGAATCTGCTTCAGCAATTTCACTGAAATAGTTAATTTTGTTTTCTGTGGTGAGGAATGCTGTAAGTTTGATAAAGACAGGAGAGTATCCTTTAATGTGCCTTTGTACGCTATACATACTCAGTAGCTTATTTTCTATCTGAAGCCATCCTGAAAAGTAGATGTAGGCACTCGATATGAACAAAATTGATAAATGAAGCAATAAATAAAGTAATGCCACCGTGGAAAACTTAAGATTTCTGCATGTTGTCTCACAAAGCTAGGCTTGGGTGCCTTGGAAATAAATATCCCTTTCTGATTATTTTGTGGTACCTTAAATACTAACACTTCTGGGAGATCAGAAGAGGTCTGATCTAGCTGCACCTGTATCTCCTCTGGGTTTTTTGGTTTGTTTGTTTTTTGGTTTGTTTGGTGTCCCCCCCCCCCTTTGTTTGTTTTGTTGTTTTTTACCAAAAGCTTTTAGTGGCACCCCCCCCCCCCCAAAGGATGCACTGTTATGACCCAAAAATCCTTCTGGGGATGAAGTCAGAAGAGTCAGTCATTCTCAGATCAGACCTTGGATCTCACCTTAGTATTCTGGAAATAGTTACATCTCACCGTTGCAGTTCTATTACGTGTTATCCTCATACGTGCATCAAACAGTAGTGCTTTTACACGAGTGTTTGCAAAATGTTTGTTCATTTTGAATTGTACAAGAGCACAGTTCAGAAAAAAGTAGTGATAGCTCCAACACATTTTATCTTTGCTGTGTAAAATGTGGCTTTTGAAAAGAGACTGGAATTAAAGAAAACTTGTTGATATCTTAATGAGAATTATGTGAAATACCTTTTCATTCATCTTTGCAAATATGAAAAAAACCCCTTACAATTTAAAAGCTTTTCTTGGTCATGGAACCAAAGGATTGTAGAAAGTAGAATTAAGTGAGAGATTCGACAGAGCTGGGGAAATTCTTTATTAATGGGGACTTACAGTGGGTGGGGGTAGACTCTGAGTCCAAGCTGGCAGGCTAAAACACTTTGCGTGTACTTCCCTTTGGAAATTTTAAAGGAGTCTGTCTTTTGTGTTTTTCTGCTCTGTTGGTATGCTACCTGTTGCTATGAAAAATGCACCAACCAATTCTCATTTTCTCCCAAATGAAAAGTACTTCAAAGATTAACTGTCAATAGCAGAAATGAGAGGAAACCAGGAAAAAGTTACACTCGTTCAAACTGTGATGTTATGGTGGACAGCAAATTATGTGTGCATTTTCCATGGGCTGTGACAAAGAAGCCTTTGTGTTTTTAAGTTGCAAGTAGTTTGGTATGAGTATTAATTTGAAGGGTCTTGTCTTGGTGGCTTTGTCACAGCTTCTTACATTCCATGCTGAACTCAGCTAATTTAGCTAATAAATGCCATGTGTGATTAAGATGGCTTAAACAGTCTTTTTGGAGAAGGGTGCGTATCCTTTTCAAACTAAATGCAAACACAATTTCTGAAAAATAAGTACATTATTTAATGTCATATGCATGTAGTTATATTGACACTCAGTGGCAATTATGAACATGGACAGAAACAGGTTTTAAGAAAACTACCTCGGCAGATTGTTTAAAGTGACATCAGATTGTAAACCTTATTTATTTGCATCCTGAATAAAGCAAAACCACCCTAAATTTTGGAATACATGGATGAGAAGGAACAAGGTGTAAGTTCTACATACTTCGGGTGTACAGGAAATCCAGCATAGGTGGGAAATGGAGCAAATCATACATAAGAAATTGTAGCACTGTTGGGTTTTAGTATGCCAATTTATTACAGTGGATGTAAATCAGGGTACAGCTATTTTCAAATGCCATTTGATACCAATGTCAGTTTGGGCTCACTAATGCAATACAGTCACTCACTGAAAAGGAAGGCATGTTGTTTTCATTTTTCTGGTGGTTTTATGCCAGATTTTGTTTACTGTGGTTTTGGATCAAAAATATACAGGTCTCTACATCTGACCTTTCCTTGAGTTTTACAGTAGCCTTGAATATCCAACAAAGAGAAACTATCATGATCCATTTTTCCTTCTCTGTTACATGATTGTCACCAATAAAATGTACTTTACTGTTACCTCTTGACTATTTTACACAGTAGATCAGGCTAAGTTAAGAGGTGTAATTTATTTCAGCTTCTTTAACCGTGCTGTGTTTTCATTGCTCACTATTTGCCAAAAAATATCCCATGGAAATTCTTTTATCTGATGACTGTAAAGTACAGTGAGTTAGCAGTTAGTTATTTCCCTTTCTCTTAAAACAATCATGTCAATGGTATAACCCTGGCCTGGTGGGAAGTCATCAGGCTGTAGTTTATGGTATAGCATAGGAAACTCTAGCGGGGTGTTGCATTATAGTTCCATATTTTAATAAAAGTATGATTTGAGGAAAAGCACACCAACTATATTGGTTAGTGCAGGGTATAGATGAAGTAATCTTGTGGTTTAAAATTTCCATCCAACAGTTTTATCAAGTTGACTGATTTTTCTTTTGAGGTTTGGGTGTTGTGTTTTTTTTTTTTTTAATTACTGTTCAGACACTTTTGTTTGAGTGTACTTAATTTCCCATCCAAAGCAGCAGCTGAAACAGCCATTCCATGATGTGCAAAGCTTCCTAGGTGTGTACCTTCTCTGAAGCCGAAAGCATTGCTCCCTGTCAGCGGGTGCTGTTGCTGGCCAAACATTGTTGTTATTGGCCTGGGAAAATGTGGATGGATAGTACTGCATTAATCTCAGGCTTCAAACACCCTATGCAGAAAGAGGAGTGAGCACACCACTCCAATTTATTTTTTTTTTTCCTGAACAGAGTTGTTTGTGGCCCTTAGCATCTGTTTCAGGAAGGAGCAAGTCTGACTTCCTCCCGAAAAACCCATGCAAGGTCAGGGATCTGCTTTTTCACTGCATAGACAGCACATAAATCACACAGCTGCAGTACAGAAATCAATCTGTTAAGATAACTATTGCTAATTACTCATCCTCTGGGAACTAGATGACTTAAGATTTGGACTACAGAATACAGAGTACCACAAAACAGAGCTTTTCACCTCCTACGTTACCGGACTTGTTGAATCAGAGCAGCACCCAAAAGTCATTACCATGTGATGGCTGTGGGCTGCTGTGAAATGAGTTATTGGGCTTTATCCAGATTCTAGTGGAGAAATTCCTGTCCAAGTCGCATAACTATGGCTACAGTTGGCAGGGGCTGGAGTACTTGTTGGCAGCCGTGGCAGAGAGCTTGAGGACTGAATATACACCAAGAGATGGGCTCTCTAGATTAATATTTTTTTTTTTTACACTTACCTGAGTCAATGCAAAGCTTAAATAGGCAATTTTCCTTTTGTGTGTGAGGTACCACTGCCTACAGACCTGTCAAGCCAACACTACACAGCATTATTTAAAACCAAGATATCATTCATCCTGGTGGTTACTTCACTGTAATTGTGGAGTGGGGATCTGTGATCACTTCTCTAGCATTTAAAAATGTGATAGCAAACCAAACTGAAAAAACATGAAAGGGTTTGCCACATGAGAAAGTATTTTGATGCAAAAGCTTAGTGCTCATAGGTTACCATGAAGCCTAGGAGAGATGGGAAGCAAGATGGAAGACTATATCTAAGAAGGATTATTTGTTGGCATGGAGGTTAGTAGGAGTTTAGTCTAGACATTAGTCATTCTTAGGGGCATCCAGGGTAATGCTTTCCTCAATCTCCTTCCGGCTTCAGGATCTTTGTAGACCTGCCTTTCTGTAAAGGAGCTCAGGGCATTGACCCTAGGCATTAGCTGAAAGCAGAACCCTAGGCTACATCCCTACTTCGCACTCTTGGGAAGTGTAAATTTGAATGCCAGCCTATTTGTCCTGAGTTTTCTAAAAACCGAACTACATCTCTAAATAGCCACCTGTGATGCTTTGATGGTACTTCAGGATTCTGAATCTAATTCAGCAGTCTTATTTTAACTAAGACTACAAGTAGGTCTAGGGATGTAAGCTGCTGTTGTTTATGGCAAGTTCTGCAGAAGCTGTTCATTATCACATCCCTGATGAGTGATGGGCACAGATTGCGTTGGAGGGTGACTGCCTTACACGTTGGTTGAAAAAAGGAATGACCTACAGTTGTATGTATTACGAGGAAGGTATTTAGTTGTGTAAATGTAATGTCTTCAGGCACTTTGAAATGTGCAGTTAAACTTTTTTTTGTGCTGGGTGTAAAATGCTTTTGTCTTTGCACTCCTTGCTGAGGAAAGATGCCTGCTGAAACTGTAGATAGCTTGTAGAAAGCCATGGAAATGATACACAGAGCAAACTATTTCACTCCGTTGCCTCGTGAGCTGGAAGTTCAAGCTCATGAGGCAACAAAGTGAAATCTGAAAATCCTTGACAGGAATATTAATAGTTGAATATTCCCCATTCAATGGTAACAAAGTAATACAGACAAAAATTGCTGACTGAAAGAGAATTTACTTAATCTCTAATCCTGTGACCCCAGGAGCAAACATCTGTTGATACTAATTTGTTGTACACAGGCTGCATTTTAAAGTATCATAATTATGTTATGAGAAACAAACGTGCAATTTTTTCACAATTTAAGCACCTACTGCATCTTACGGTATAGCTATGGGTATACAGATATACAGTGCATCTTGAGTGAACTAATCCATTTAGTTCTAATTTTGCCAAATGTAAGTAAAAACAGTATGGGACTTTGACATCCAGTTGTGTCATGAATCCAATTAATATCTTGATGTTGGGCACCAGGGTTACAAGCCCATAGTTTGTATATGTTTTATAACTAGTTTTCTGGTTTGACTTTAAGAGGTGAGCTAATAAAAAAAAATCCAGTCAGTTCCAGTGGAATACATAGGTACTGAGCAAAGATCAAGCCGTACGAGTTTTGTGTTTCATAAGTGTATTAGTCTGATATGGTGAATGATTGTCTTTCATGTATATCACCTTAATATCATTAATATACCTCTTATACAAGGAGGGGAAAAAAGCTGTGTTCAAAAAGCTAACACTTCTCTACGTGAGCTGTCCTTATGTGCAAAGCCCCACTTTTCCCAGAGCTAACAAGTTTCAGCTTTTTCCTAGTTTGCTAGGGACAAGCTTGCACGTCTCATTATAGTTAAGAAAACAAAAGTCTGGCTGCCAGGTATTGCCAATGCCTCTCCATTTGCAGGGCTTTCCTACCGGAGCTGGCACGGGAGAGGAGGGATGTGCACGCTTCTGCTGAGGACACGGGCTGCTCCTGTGCCCCCAGGAGCACAGGCTGGACTTTGTTAGTCCTCCTAAGGGCATGGGCTGCTTGAACAGCCCTGCTTCCTCCAGCCTTTCACTGCTTCAGGACCTTTCAGCCTGTTCTTGCCCTGGTTTGTGCTGGCCATGCAAGCCCTGAAGTGTAGCTACTTGTTCCCATCACCTCTGCCTGTTTGCCCACTCCATCTCTCTGTAGGGAGCTGAAAAGGATACAGTTTTTCTGTCAGCTCCACAATATGCCAGTCCTGATGATGGAGGTCTGGGGAAGATTTTAATTAAAGTCAAAGCAGCAGTTCAGGAGCCAATCAAAATAATAATAATGCCAATTGTTTCTAAAGACTTAGCAGTAAATCAAGAATTTCAAGCCCGCTCTTCAACTAATCTGTTGGAGACAGCTGTTCGCAGATGACCTTTTTGTAAGATTTCTTACAGGGAAGCAAAGGGAGAGTGAGAAACTGCCAGTTGAAGCTTTTCACACTGATCTCATTTTTGTCTTTGAGGCTTAAAATATTCACAAGCACTGAAAGCTGATATTTATGAGTAGAGCTGGGGTGGCTGGGGGGCATCGCTTAAACAGCTCCTAGCCCATCACCACCAATTCTAGGTGTACTCCACCAGCTCCATGGAGATTCTGTACTGATATTTTTAAAAGTAATCACCTCCATATATTTCAGCATTGTTCTTTCTAAAACACATTCTTGTCTTTTACCTTTTTCATAGAATTTTTTTTGTAGAAATGAACTGTTTTCCCTTGTTTTCCAAGTAGCACTTATGCAATTCAGTGACAGAAAATTCTGTTGGACTTGAAAAAACACCACTTTCTGTTAAATCTTTTTAAATTGTATGCCTGTGTTCCACTTTGCCTTGAGTAACATAAATCCCACTCATTTTATGGAGTTCAGTGGATGTAGATATGTGCCAAGTACAGAGACAAAGAGAAGTGCAAAGGTGTAACCAAGGATTTGACCTGCATAATCCAACAGGAGAAAAGCTGTATTCTGCAATCTGAAAAGCACAACGTATCTCTTTGGCAGAACTTGAACCTCAGCACCTTTGATCTAACACCACTGAGGCCAAATAAGCCTCAAACACGGTGACCATTTTAGAGGCTTCTACAGAAAACCACTCTGTAGTGAGCACCCGGCTCAAATAACTTTCTAAAGTTTTTATGAGTAGAAATAGTTTAAAGCCTTCGTTCCAACTCTTGCAATCCAGCCTAGAACTGTTTCTGTTTTTCCCCCTGCCTTATATTTATAGCCAGTTTTTTAGACAAGATGCCCTCACGAAGTTCTCGCAAGTTGAGCATGGAGACCAGAAAAGAAGATGGTGAGAGCACGGCACCTGCCCCTCCGCAGAAGAAGCTGTCCTGTCAGTGCCACCACCACTGTCCTGAGGACTCCGTCAACAGCACCTGCAGGTTTGTGGGAGATATGTTTGGTGGTGACACATGGGAAAAGCTCTTTGTGGTAGCTCAGCAGTCCCAAGTTGGGTGTTGCAGATTGTTTAAGCAGTGATATGTAAATGAGTTGTTTATACATTGTGTCTGAAAAACAGAGGTAATTTTTACCTAGATATCAGCTACTTATTTATATTTTTATGTTAGGGTGTTTACATCTTTACAGTTTTAGATAATACTTGTATTAATTCCTTGCATATGAAACACTCTGAAGGTGGGAGTTTGTTTTAAAAGCTACATGCAGTTAATGAGAAGAAACTTAATGGAGATACATTGAAATGCCAGTAAATGCTTATAAATTTATAATTACTCTCTACTGAACACAATTTATAAGAACTCCGCTCTTGGTGTGTGTCTGCAATAGCTGAACTATCTTTTGTAGGTCCTCAAGGCTTTGGTTTTTTTCTTACTTCCATGCTAAAAGGAGAGTGATCTTTTTCTTCAGGTGAAGTGTTGAGCATTTTCTTATACTAGCTATAGTCTTCTGTTCGGTTTTGTGTTTAGACTACTACAAACTTCTCATTTGAGTTGGATTCTGCTTCCTCAGATCCCCCTACCGCCCTAGGGGAGAGGCATGTCCAGCTGCGCACAGTCCTCTCGAAGGCTCAGCCATGGTCTGGGTTGCACTGACGCTGCCTGAAGCAGCAGAGCTGACGGAGGGTACCTGTGGTGACACCAAGCTGCTGTTCCCCCACCCAAAAGCAGCTCTTGCTGGACACCTACTATTGCTGTTGAATGAGGGTAGTGATCAGATACCTCTGTCTTGACCTCAGGTGTGTGTACAGTTTGCTTCAGCTGCAGCAAAGTAGGGCTGAGCTCATCATGTTCCACATGAGGAATTTAAATGTTCCTGCTTACTTAGAGCAGGTGAGGTGCTGGAGATACCATCAGCTATACCCTGGTGGAGTTGTGGGAATGTGAGAAGCAAAGCAGGACACAGATGTTAGCCCAGCTGGATGTGCTGGTTGGCTATGCAGTGCTGTTCGGGATGAGACAGTCTAACATTGTGTCAGCTCTTCAAGGCAGGGCATTAAAAAGATAAATGGGGAACGCCTAAGGTTGCTGAAGATACCGATTGCTTTGTTGGATTCCTGAGTGTTGTTTTGCAGCCTAACAATTCTGCTCAGCCTGCAGTTTCACACTGGAGTGTATCAAAGTTTTGATGACAGCTGTAAATACTATTTCCCCTTTCTATCCTCTTCCTTCAAACCCATGCTCTAGCCAGGAGTTAGACCTAACTGCTCTCACATGGCAGTCAGTTTAAAAAGCTGTAAAACCCCACCCTGATACCAATGTGCAGATCCCCTGCAGCATGAATCAGCTGTTTCCTGTTCCTGCCCAGCAAGAGCCACTGCTTTCACACATGGCAGTAGCAGGGAAGTTGCAGATGACTTTTAAATCCATGAATTAGGAAGCACAAAGGGATCCATGTTAAGGAACCCATTGATTAAGGTTTATACCCCAACGGGATAGGCCTGCTGTTGCACATTGCTTCATAGGCATCATTGACATTAAGGATTTTTCATGTTACCAGGAACTATGAGTAAGTGTCCTATTAGAATGGATTTGTGCATTTTCCCCTCACTGCAGTACTTTAGAGAAACTCTCTTCAGAGTCCCCCTTACAGTGCCAAATACCAAACTTGTTTTTAGGCGTTAATGCCCAAGGATAGGCAGTTAAATGGTACTGAAACAGAATTGTAACTCCTTTTGTCTTCATGATCTTTGCACTTTTCAGATTTGAATGTTCTATTTGAGCGACAAAATTATTTTTTCCAGTTTAGACATCAAAATAATAATTGAAACTGGAATTTATTCGTCAAATATTGATCACTTTTCTGTCCAGGTAAATGGAAGCAGTCAGAAGACTTGCATTAGAGCTACTCCTCTTTCCTATCCTGTGCTGTCACCCGAGCAGTAGCCACCTTGCCACTTGCCCAGTGAGCAGCCGCATTAGTGAACAATTGCTAAAGAGTTTGGAGTAATATAAAAGAAAAAATTTAAGTTAAATACCCTGCCTTCATGGCTTGTCAGCAATAATCCTTTTCAGGATGGGGATCATTGCTATGGCCCCCCTACCTCAGTGTGAGGCACAAAGTGCACAACGACCCTCTTTGCCCCTGCATCTGCTTAACTGTTAGTCCACAATCATTTGCTTTGTAAATTCCCTACTGCATAGCTGGAATTATGGATGAAAAGTGAAATGGGACATTACAGAGAGAAGAGAGTCCTAAGTCTGCTCTTGGGGAAGAGTAGTTACTAGGTCTCCAGTTAGCTGGCTGGGTTGAGACAAGGTTTCAAAAGATTTGTCCAAGACCAACCAGGTTAGCAGGGATTATTCATTTCCCCCGTGTTTTGGGATCATCCTGCTAGTCAGGCAGTAACTTTCACATTTCATCCTAGACCAAACAGGAGTGTTGGCACAGTTTTAAAGCACTCAGGAATTCTCATCGAGCCTTGCAATAAAGGAAGTTCCCCCATATTGAAGCAGTATCGATCACACTGTGTTTGTCTGAAGAATAAACAACCTGCTCCAGTGTAAAAGTTATTGCATTAATTATCTGGTTCCCTCAGATGTAGCCACTAAGAGCCTTTTACATTTTATATTTAAAAAAAATCAAACCTCTCATCAGCTCTATCAGTCTGTTAAGCTTTGGGCTGTGCAGGGACCCGCAGAGCTTGGATCTGCTAGCCCCCGAGGCACGAGCCAGCACATACTGGGGCACCCAAGGGCCTGGCAAAGCCCTGGCACCCAAGAAATTCACTGAGCACTTCCATAGCCAGGGCTTGGGCTCTGGAGAGCATCAGGCATTGTCCTGACCCCGGCTCTAGCCAAAGCAGGGAAGCCTTTTGTGTGTCCAGGAGCAAGGAGGGCTCTGAAAGTTGAATAGCAAAGCATTCCCAGCTGTGTTTAAATTAAAACTCTCAGAATAAAATAGCTAGACCTATTGCAATCACCATTAAAAATTTCTCATAAAAAGCAGTCTGCCATCCCACCTGAAGATTTTGGTCTGCTACCACAGATACTTATCTATTAAAGTATAGATCCTGCCTGGAGTACCAGTAGTCTGAATGTTTATATAAAAGGGAGGACATCTGGTGGCCGTGTAAAATCCTCCCCATAATTGTATTTTTAGAAATTTAAAAGTCAATATTCTTTAACCACATCTGTATCAAATCCTCTAACAGCCTGCTGTGTTCCTATACAGAATTTCCCTTTCTTTATACTTCCACAGCTCAAGTCCAATAATACTTTAGGGAGCTAAGGATAACATGGCAGCTTGAAATGCAGATTGCTTTCTCGATCAACAGAAAAGCAGTAGCTCTGGGTAGAATGCACTTTGAAAAAATGGGGCAATCCACAAGCACAAGTAGTTTTGTAAGACCCATTACAGGGTCATCTCATCAAGAGAGGGTTAGTGCCAGGGAGCAGCAAAAGGGGGCCAAGCCAGGAGCTGAGAGCGATGTGAGGGCGAGCCATACCCTCACCCACCAGGACCCCATTTCCCCAAGGGTACCTGAGCACAGCAGGCAGAGATGTCTTCCTCAACAGCCCTTCGCATGGCTGGTAGTGATCGGGATCCAGGCAGGAGATGGGGGTGGAAACAAGTGTTCCTGTTCCGTCACTCAGGGAGAGGTTTGGTGCTCAGACCTGAGCTTAAATGGAGCCCTGGGCAGGGGGTGC
>NW_009594097.1:751-27698 GCF_000690535.1 Cariama cristata | reverse complement strand
TGGGGCCACTCTGGGCTATTGAAGCTCATTAGTGCGCTCAGGGCCCTGACAATTAAGATCTTTGCAGAAGGTTCCCAATCCTCTGCTTGTAAGGGGTGTGTTAACCTGCAGCGTGTTGAAACTTTATTCTTCTTTCTGAACGTCTGTGCGATTCATAAAAGGCTTTCAGTAAAGGAGCTCAAAGCTGCTTTGAACACAACCGGGACCTTGTTTTACTGCTCAAGTTTTGTGTGTACAAAGTGAATGCACGGGCAGTTGTGTCTAATCATAATTAATTGCATATTTTAAAAAGTAGTGTTAGATGTAATTGGGTTTGACTGTAATGGGATTGCAGTAAAGGCAGAGGCTGATTAGGTGCCTTGTTGTACTCTGTTTTCCATTCACAAATAAATGCTGACAGTTCTAAAGATCAGGCTGATAGACTTTAATTTCTTATGTGTTGCCTACTGGTCTTGATTGTGTTTCTGCCCAGCTGTGTCTTGAGGTAGCTGTGATTATCTGAAGCAATAAAATAATTAAGTTGCTTTTTCAGTGTTACCAGAGGTGATAATTCACTTGGGCGATGTTATTTTCATTCTTCTGTTCTCCAGATGATAGGATTGAGTTTTCTTTGTAATTTGGAAGGTAGAAGGAAGAAGATTTTAGCAGTGGGCCAAAGCACTCAGTTCAGGCAATTTTTGTTTTAAGCAGCGTTAATTTTTAGGGTAAAGTTGAACATTTTCTGATAAAGGAGCTATGGTGAGATCTTACAAGTTAGCCTTTTGATTTTTTTTATGTTTATTTTTACTTTTTAATGTAATCCTGTACACAGGGCTGTACAAGAGGCAGATAAGTCCCCTTTGATGATTAAAACAAAAACCCAAAAGTCAACAGAGACAAATTCTTACAAGCTCCAGTCTTTCCTTGCCCGCTCTGCCAGGGCCGTGTGTCTTATACGTGGCTCAGCAGGTGACTTCACCCCAAGTGCTTAAACTAAAACGCAAAGTCCCCCTCCCATGCTTTTCAACTGTGCCCCACAAATTCCTTAGTTCTGTTCAGGGCTTCTCCGTTAGGTATTTAATAGAAACCTTAAGCTAAATAGTAACGCAAGTCCAGTCTCCCTGTATTGAGACCTGTTGCATTACTCTGGGATGGTGTTTTAGCATGTGGGAGTACTTTGGTGTTACTGTGCAGCAAGTGCTGGAACACCTAAGGGCTTCCCTTGCGTATTGAATTTACTTATACCAAAAACAATTCCGAAACAGCAAATATCCATGTTAAATCTGTCCTAGTGTTAATGAAGAAGATACACCGTATAAATTCAACTGCAGTGTAGTCTTCAGGTCAAGTAAAAGAAAACGTTTGGTCTGTGTTTAAATTTTGGACACAAAAGAAAGGAATAAAAGGAAAAGAGGAAGATGAGTAGCTTTATTTTGACTATTTGCTTCTTGGTAGTTCTCACATCTACTGAAAAGGATCTTAGACGTAAGTGAAAGGTCCTAGAGAGCCCTGGTGAAAATGCAGAGGTACCCGTGCTTTGTGCTATTACCATAACCCAGCTTGTGCTATCAAGTCTATAGACCCATCAAATCTCAGGTACTCAGTATGAAGCCTGGACAGTTTCTAGGGCTCTCCCTCACAGATCGGCATAATGACTTGTTTTCTGCGTTGTGACCCTATGTGTCAGGGAGAACTGTTTGATCTGATTTTTGATTTAGTAGAGCAAGACACATTTGTTGGGCCAAGTCATGTCTATGTCTGGGAGAATAGTATGGGCAGGTAGTATAGAGAAAATATTGATCGGTAGACCTATATATGATGTACGAAAAGATGCTCTGCTGGGACACGTTGGGTACCCTCCTTCTCTCTATGTGTAGAGTTATCACTGAGTAACCAGAGAGCCAAAAGGTACCATAGACAGCAGAGGGTGTGTGGTAGGACTAGCATCACCATCTTGGAGACCAGTGTGGCCAGATGCTGTGAGCCACCTTCTTTGCTTTATTACACCTGTGTGTCTCTCCTTGCCTTCAGAGTAGCTGTGCAAACATCTGAAGGTGCATCTGGCTCGACAACTGTGTAATGCTCTTTCTCACTTGGTTTCACGTTACTTCCCTGGTGCACAGCTGCTAACTATATTATTTTTTCTGAAAAATTAGCCTGTGTTGAACACATTTACAGTGACTCTTTATTTTATGGATGGTGTCCAAAGACAATGTTTTGCTAAATTGGCCTTCATTATCTTTCTTAAGTGAAGGATGCAACAAAATAGGTGAATTAGATGCAAACTGGGAGTCAGCCAGTTTTTGAATTAGATTATTTCAGCCAGTCTTTACAGGAGAATATGAACTTCCCAGTTTCTGTACATAATATCACCTAATATTTTTGATCATTTTTTGAAACAATGCAGAAACTTGTCATGTTGCTTTGGCTGGAAATGGAAAGGTGCTGTAGCTCTTTCTGATTTCAAAACCAGGAGTACAAAGAGGAGGAGTGGACAAAAATAGTAATACTTGTATGGACTCAATTGCAAATAAAATTAAAGCTAAGGAATCTTTTCATCAAGTTTTTTAACCCGTCTGTTTGTGATAGGCGCAGAACGAGGGAAAGACGTTGCTTTTCCAAGTTATATGTTGCCATCCCTGGCTGCATCACATGCACAGAGAGCAGGACAGGAAATCTTCAGCAGTCAAGTTTTGGTAGCTGGGATATCACATCTTCTGTGAGAAATGGCTCTTGGCCAGCGAGGACATCTGTGTGAGCAGCTGCAAAGCTGCTGTTGGCCTCTGCTCCTCTTCTGACATTGAGTAAAGGTCTCAGTTAAGATCACCTCTTTCTTTCTGGTGATCTGTAATTGTAGCAGCACCTTCTACATCAGCGTCTGTCAGTGTTTCCACCATTAGCTCCCTCTGTTTTCCTGGCATTTGCCTTGGCTGTAAAAATTCGCTCTTGGCAAATATGTGACACACCAAATCTGTGCTTATTAGTGATCACATCCAAAAAGCATTTAATTGCTCTCCTGCACAATATGCTAATAAGACGATGCTTTAGTGGAAGAGATTAGTGGATGTGTACCGGGATGTATTCCATAACATCAGATTGAGTTCCTTCTTTACACACCATTCGCAGATTCAAATTACACAGAATTCAAATTACAGAGTTTAAGAAAATAGTAGTTATATACTACAAATTTTTGCTAGGAAATGGAGAGTAGGTTTTTTGTGTTGCTTTGCATGTATCAGCAACGTACATAGGTTTATATTTGTGCAGACGCCAAAATAAACGTAAAATTGGAGACGATGCAGACTTACCTGACTTGTTTCTGACTTGTTATAATAGTAAGAACAGTTTCTTTTCTGCCATAGGCAGGTATGAGGGTAGGCTGATGGCTAAAACCTCAGGGGTATGCCCTGCCCTTTGCTTGCAGGGTGTGTGGTCCGTCTGACATCCTCTGAACCTGGAGAAGAGGTCAGGGGTGGGAGGGGGGAAGCAGGTAAGAGACTCTTCTTAGAAGAGTCACTTCTACCTCTCGCCCAAACACCTGAGAAATTTTCAATGAGTTCTTACCTTGCATGAAAACTTTTTATTTTTTTCTTAGAGGTAGAAACAAGCAGTACCAATGTTTATTCTACTCGACATTGCTATTTTTAATTGTCTCGCACTTTTCCCTTAATTACTCTACTGTTGTCTATAAAGAATATGATTTATCCTTTTTGTTGGAGCTTTGTAACTTTTCTGTTTTGCTCTATCCAATCTTTGTCTTTTTAAATTTGTAGTAAAATTTTCAGACGGACTAAAATGCTTGAGGAGCTTGAATTTAATTTTCAGAAATGAGCTAAGAATCAGAGTCCCATGGCACATCAGAAAAAAAAAGAAATCAAAGTACTGACTTTCCTGCTTCTTTTTTCCCTTTGGCTATTTGCCTTCTCCTTCCCCTGCTTTCCTTCGGTGAACTGAGTGTTTTGTTTTTTGCTGGGGACTGTTAGCTGTGGAGTTCATTTTTGTGTTTCACTTGATTGTAATTTATTGTTTTGTTGCTCTGTCCCCTGGGTTAAACTTGCTCATTACTTTGAATCAAAGGCACCATGCAAACAAATAAAATCTAATCTAATATAATATTCTACTCTAATGGATTCCTCACAGTCTCTCTTCTTGGCAATCCTATTGTTCCTATATTTTAAGCTTAGGCAATGACATCAAGGTGGTCGTTGCCCAGAAAGGTTGCTGTCTCCTTTGCCTTACTCGTATGCACAATGTCAAAGAAGGGTAGAAGTCATCGCTCGCTTCTCCAGGAAAGTAATTTATAACATGCAACTGGTTACTTTTCAAATCCAGAAGTAAATAACCCATGATAGATTATTATTATAAGTAATAAGCTTACTGTGGCTAGACCCTTCAGCACTAATATAAAAATATGCCACAGCAAATGTTTGACATGATCCTATCCAGCATCTCTCTGTCGTGTAGCTAATACTTACAAATTGTGTTTATCTCTTATATGTGTAACTGTGCCTCTCGTTTCCTACATCTTCATTGCCTTTGCTGTTGTTACTCTATTAGACTCTCCTTTCATTCAAGTAAGGAGCAAATATTCTGAAATTTTGCTGCGTTTAAATTTTCTAATCCTCTTTTCTTTTTATTTCCTTGTTTTAACTGAGTTTGTTTCTTCTCTTCTGAAAAATACTCATTGCACGTAATAACCAGTGTTATTTTCCTGGGGAAATAACAGAATATTTTATTTTTATGTGACTTAAATGTCTTCTATTAAAGAGTTTTTTCTTTATTTT
The DNA here is from genome assembly GCF_000690535.1 of Cariama cristata. Classification (NCBI taxonomy): domain Eukaryota; kingdom Metazoa; phylum Chordata; class Aves; order Cariamiformes; family Cariamidae; genus Cariama; species Cariama cristata. The sequence goes on along the minus strand of NW_009594097.1, from coordinate 22,935 downwards.
TGGATCCTCTTCCTGCAAATCAGTCAATTTGTGTTTCTTACAGACATTACGTCTATCCCTCAGAGTGCTGAGAAATTAATATACAGCAGTCTCAGTAAAATGCAGCCATCCTTTTTGTGCCCTCCTCCCCCTCTTTCCATAGGATTCAGGCATTTGACCTTCATTGAGGAAGGACATTTATCACCAGCACCATCTAGCCATCTGTTAGTATACTTGTCCTCCCTGGTGCACGTTCTTGTAAACGGAAGCATTATGGATCACTTCAGGCTTATAACTCAAGTAAACAGTTATGAAGGGTGTTGATGGTAACTCAAGGACTCATACACAAGAGTGTTGCAGTTTGCAATATGGTTAAAACAGGCATCACAAATCACTCTTTATAATATTTTATGTTTAGTATCTTAAAAATGTTTCTTTCTCCAGGTCTCCCCTGTGATGCAAATATCCGTGCCTTGTTGCCACGCACAAGGCAGACCTGCTGTAGCGTTGATGCTTGCATTTATATAGGTCTCCAGAGTCTTAACACACTGGCCAACAAAATGACCATAGGCAGAGAATTGAGATGTTTGTTAGTGGGGTTTAGAGCTGTGAAATGTGGGAAAGGTAAGTCAGTCAACTCCAAGGCAGAACTCCTTTGTGTGTGCAAGAGCTGGTCCGCAGCACTGTCGGCTCTTGGGCTGCATGTCTTCCAGCCTCCCTTAGTACGTCAGTTTGTTAATGGCAGATTTGCCTTGCAAGGAACAAAGTTTAAGACTATATTCAGCAGCACGTTTTTCACTTCAAAGCCTTTTCCTGATTCATTCTTTCCAATCCTCAGCACTGATGGCTACTGCTTCACCATAATAGAAGAAGATGAGTCCGGTGGACATTTAGTCACCAAGGGGTGTCTTGGATTAGAGGGCTCGGACTTCCAGTGTCGGGTAAGAAGGCATTTGCTGTCAGAGTGTTACTTGGCTTTTTGATAGCTTTCAGATGAAGTGCAGTCAACAGACATTAGGATATCCATGTTTCTTGCTTGTGTTCATTTGGCAGGTAGTGGCTCTGCATTGATTGCTGAGGGGAGTGCCTTTATATGCCCAAAAGGTGATGTTATAGCTGCCGCTGACAGTAACTTCAGTTTTTGGTTTTGGCACAGCTGTTACTGGTAATGCTCCTGCTCAGAGGAAGGTGGAATTTAGAGAAATGCAGTCTAATTCCTGAAGTCTCCATGGTAGCTAAAGTCAGTTGGGATGTTATTTGATGGACCGCAGCAACCTTTATGTCTTAGATGCAGTTGCACTTTGGTTTTGGATTTCTGGAGCCAGAAATTCTCTTCAAGTACAGCGATCATCTGATGGAGGGCAAATCTCGCTGCAGGAATGGGAGGGTGTGGACAATGGAGCAAGGTGGCTCTAAAGTGTTTACCTTTCTTGACACTAACCTTAAATGATTTTACATGAGTACAGGAACAGTCTAGCCATCAAGGTCCATGGCAGGTATTTTACCCGGCTTCCGGTGAGAGCAGAAGCAGCAGCTAAATTAGTTCACACAGCAATTCCTGTATCAGTCTGGCTAAACTGTTTTGAATACCCACGGGAACTTATTTTTGTAACGTAAGTCTAACTGATGGACTTTCACTGTTCTGTCCGGCACCATTAAAGTCAATCAGTCCCTTCTGCAGCAGTAGTGCACCAGTAGAAATACGTTAGGGGTAAATTCATCCCTTAATTATCTAGGTGAAATGTTGCTGGGTACGCTCGGTGGCAGAAATCCTTACTCCACACATCCTAGAAATCTGTAACAGACTGCCGTCCAGCTAACAAGCACATCTTTCTCTCAAGTACCAGAATCAAGGTGTATATTTACAACACACATAATTACTTTGCTTTTTATCAAATTGCTTGTTGCAGGATACTCCTATTCCACACCAAAGAAGATCTATTGAATGTTGCACAGGCCAAGATTACTGTAACAAACATCTTCACCCTACGCTGCCACCGCTGAAAAATCGAGGTAAGGGGAAGTAAATCCAGTCCCAGCTGATCTTTTTCTGCTGTTGCTCTTTGTGCCTTAGGAAGAAACAAAGCCAAAACCAAAGCACCCCCCTCCAACTGCACGTTATTAGAGAGATAAATTGCGTTAAACAGTATCGCGGAATTCCTATAGGTCATGTGGGGAGCAGTGCCTTGACCTGTGGTTGCTGGTATTTGCTGTTATTCCTGTTGCATACATGCAGTGAGCACCAGATGCATTTGAGTCACACAGTGTTGTCCTAGCACAGACCTGCTGGCTATCAGTGATCATCCCAAAGACTTATGTTAGTCATGGAAGAGGATGCGTCTTGCTGAGTATGTTTTTAGCCTGATAATAAAATTAATTCCTCTTTCTAGTCCCCGCAACATGCATTACTGTTGTTTGTAACTCCACGCACATCTGTGACCAGGTCTCCAGTGGTTAATCAGTTAGTTCAAGTTGGCCGAAGCTTTTCTTATTTAAAAGACCTGATAATCCAGCACTAGGATAATAACTAGTCACTAAAGTGGATTTTGTACTTGAAAAATGTAGCTGAAAATAGAATGTAGAGTAAGAATTCTTGCACTGTTTTTTTTTTATTTTTTATTTGTTATTTGAGAACAAATGGACACGTATTAACTTAGCAGACTCTGGTGCAAGGTTTTAGCTTGTTTGTTTGTTTGTTTAAACATCACTTTCTGAAAATTAGTAAAATGATTTTGAATGGATGTTGCAGAATACATTTTATAGAAATGTATTCCTAAGTAAGTGTAAATACATCGATGATAAACTCTTTGGTATTGGCAGCAACAGCCAAGATTTGTGGTGGTCAGCATGGAGTTTAGTCTGCGAGAGTCAGTTCAAGGTTGCAGGAGAATTTGTAATCGTGGCATTCTGAGTTGAAAATCCCGATCAGTGTGCAGATGCAGTGTTAATTATGCAAACAGCAGATACTTACACAAATGCATGCTCAGAGAAAGCCTTCACTCATGTAAGCTGTTCCCTTCACACCTATGAAATTCTGCACAGATGGGCTGCAGAATCAGGCCTATGGAGAGTAGTATGTAAATATTTCACTGTTTACTAGCAAGCCATTAAATCAGCGAAAACTCATAAAATTCTGACTTCCAACATAAGAGTTATGTACTACTTTGTTGTTGTTTTCATTTTAAAAAATTCTTTGGACTGAGAGAGAAGCTCCAAAAAGAAGTCAATATTTGTTCACACTTACTTAGTATATCAATAAATACCATTTCAGTTTGGAAAACACTGCCGTGATTTCTTCTTGCTGCTGACTGAGTTTATTCTATGTTAAAACTACTTAAAAATACTGAACCAATGCCTAGCACTAGACATCTGCCTCATTAAGATTTTAGTTATTTGGCAATACTATCTGCTGCTTATACAGAAAGCAATAAAACAAGCTTTATGTAGTGGCAGAAGTTGTTTGGATCCATGTTGGGTTTGCTCTGTGTGTATATGGATAAATAAAGCATCACTTGGGCACCGTGGTGGCAGACCCATTAAACAGCAGAGAAAATATTTGTTGAAAGAAAAATTTCATAGAGTTGGAACAGGAAATTCTGGCTACTCTGTGTTGCAAAGTTGTCTGTTTTAGCATGACAAACAAAAGGCAATGTATTCACTCAGCATATTCTGAAGACTTTTGTTTAAAATAAGCTCTCACACTACCGGTAGCCTGATGGTATGTTGTGCAAATGCATTTCAGGAGCTGCTTCGTTAAATGTGGCTGGACTGGGCTGAGATCAGCACCTTTATTAAAACCAGAAGTAAATATGTCATTCTTGGTGCCAGGCCTGTTTTAATTTGTCATTGCCGTATCCTAGTATGAAAGCTCAGAGAAAAGCCATTGTTTGAACTGTAGATCCTCAATGCAACCAGGTACAAATACTGGCAGTGTATACAGCTACTGGCAGTGCCCAGTACTATGGCTGTGATCGTTGTTTCTATTGGAAGCGTTTAGGTTAGGCTGTGATTGACTGAGTACTGTTAGAATTGTGTATCAAATCTAACATAAACTGTAAGTACAAAGAAAGAGAAGATGAACTTTCAAACAAGCTTCTAGGAACAACCTTCTGACCTCCAGGATTCCATGAAAAATATGTATGTTCCTCAGCATTTTAAAAACAAACAGAAATTTTGCTCCTGATGAACTTACATCCGAGGTCATATCTCATGGGAAACAGAGGCTAGGGAGAGTGTCCAGCTGCAGGTCAGAGGTTGCTGAACTGCAAATTAACCTATGCACCAAGGTAACATCTATAAAGGCATGTGACTTGTGTTCTGAAAGTGCTTTTCCAGACCTGGCATGGGCTGGAAAGTTGGGTTTTACCTGCCCCTGCCCCCCATGACAAGAAAGGACCACATACATGAAAGTGGGAGCTGAGCTAGGAGAATTAATGCTGGTCAAAGCAAGGCTTGTTATGGAAGATGGAAGAAACAACAGCTAAGCCTAGCTTTTGAGCTCATCCCAGTACAGAACTAGCAGGATAAAATACCCCAGAGAAACCACAAAGTCCTCGTCCCAGCTGTACATCTGTCTTAATAAGGAAATGAGAGTCATAATTGGGTCTGATACAACACCTCTGCTTTAAACAATAAAAGATATTCCTGGAAATCGCAGCAAAAGCACAGGCTGAGCCCAGTTGAAAGGAGAAATATGTCTTTACTGATTTAGAGCCTATATAAGCAGAAGTGGTGGTGCCACCGTGTCTGGCTCCCTGCCTGTGGAGCTAGTGATGAATGGGCAAGGGAATGACTGGAGGAACGATGGGGTTTGATGTGTGTGCACAGTCTCCACGCCTCAGATTTCACTGCAGTTTTTACTTGGATAACCGTAACATTGTGAACTGGAGGGACCTGGGGAGGGAGGAGAACCTCCTCTCCCTTTGATATGCTGACTTCTCCCTTGAACCTGCTGGGTGGCATTTTCAGTGCACTCCTCAGCACCGTCCTGCGGATGGCAGAGGGAGGGGAACGAGTGGTGGAGGAGGGGGACATCATGGGGAAATAACCGAGAGGCAGCTTGATATCACCAAAGACCCTCATTTTGTTGCCATCTCTCCCTTGCTATGCTGCTCAGCACTGACACCAGGACGCACCACTGTTGTCGTACAACATAAAACTGTTGACATGCTCTTTGCTGGGCTTCGCTGTGATCAGCCAGCCCCGAGGTATGTGAAGAAGCTTCCCAAACCTACAGCGTGTTTGTTTTGCGCTCCCCTCACCGTGCTCCTGGTGATCACTCCTTGCTGCCTCTCTGGAAGCTACTGCTTATTCTCATCACCCTGCTGCTTGGCACGTTGCAGTTGCCAAGTAACATAACACTTAACACTAAAAAGCACAGCACTGGACTTCCTAGAGGACAGAGTATCTCCATCACGCAAACTGGTACCCACCGCAGTCTTCATCACAGAGCCCACGAGGCAGTGATTAAGCCGTCTCACAGCTGAGCTGCCCCATCCCTCTGCCTGGTCAGGGAGGTGCCAGAAATGGTGCAGGGAAAGGGAGAGTTGTCCTGCTGCTCTGTGGGGAACTACATGGGCTGTAGCAGGAGGGAAGAGTTGGTCTCCAGCAGCACCAGCCTGGCTCAGTTCAGCAGAACAAACAGACTTTGCTGGTGTAAGAATGGGGGCATGCTTTTAACCTTCAGTTGTCCATGCGCCAATGGGTTTATGAAGTCCTCAACTGAGCAAGCAAATGAAATTCTGCCAAAAAGCTTTGAAAATCCAGGAAGTATCTGAAAGCTGAGACAACAGCTCACTTATCGTCAGTATTGCCTCTCATCATACATAGCCAAATAAATATAAAGACATATGGAAGTTATTCTCCTCTCCTGTGAGAGCCAGTTGCATGCCCGTGCTGTGCATAGTGCATCACTACCAAAGCTCCGTTAGCTGACCCTGCCAGCCTGGGGCCATCACCTGCTGCAAGAACGTAAGCATCGCTGCTGCTGCAGTCTGCGTCAGCCGCTCCCAGCACGGAGACCAAGACGCGTTCCTTTATGTCTTGTATGCTTTCCTTGCACTTGCTTCACGTAATTGCATTCGGGTACCAAAAAATTTTGCAGTGTTGGAGCAGTCTGAAGTTTGTTTGAGAGCTACACGACCGTTCCAAAATGCCTTCTGGCCTGTGGGAAAATCAAACTGTGTTTATTTACTTTTTTGAATGGGAGAAGCCCATTAGAAATATTGAGCACAGGGCTTGGATCATTTGAACCCTAAAAATGATCAGAATTTGACTCAAGATTTCAACATCTTTATCATCCCTATCCCAGATGTACGTACTCGGACACACACAGGCAGCATGGACAGTATGGGTGCTTTACAAGTTCTGGGAGAGCCACACTTTGTGTCTGTGTAAATGCACAGGCTTTGTGGCTTTAAGGTCTAGCATACGCAAGCACGAGGAAGACCTGAATTGCTCCCTCTGCATCTGACATCAGCCTTCATTACTGCAAAGCACAAAAGCCCAACTTCCATCGTGGCTTATTCTGTGAAGCGGGAAAACCCTTGCTGTGGACAGATATCCAGGTTTCTCCCAAGTATAAAATCCCACGATATGGTCAGCATGCTTTTTTTATCATCTCATCAGCTGATGAGCTGCGACATCTTAAACTGTTACAAACCACACATTTTAGAGGGAAATGGCTGGCCGACACAGGCTGCTTACAAAGCATGAACAAGAGCCCTTAGCCCTGCCGAGTAGCCGTCGCCTTCGCGAGAGAGGTCTTGCATTCCCCGGTGGGCTCTCGGTTTCGGCTCGCAGCCCACTTGGAGTGGCAGGCCAGGTAGGAATCTGCTGGGGCAGGGAGAATGATATGGGCTCCAGTGTTTTCCTGATGGACATCATGTCAGTGTCCCCTTTCAAAAGCATCGGCCGTGTCTTGAATGTTTACATTGTTAATGCTCCCAGAGCAGGTAATGGCAGGTTAAAACATGACCAGCGTTGATCAAAAGGTGCGTTGGTAGGTAGTCTCTGTTTGTAGTGGAAAGGGGAAGGAAAGAAATAGTTTGGGGGCAAAAACAGAAGGAGAAACTGGATCTTCAAAATAAAAGAGACTGACAGTAAACCAAGAGTCCCTTAGGAATCTCCTTGTCTCATTACCCTTGTAAATCCGAAACGTAATAGTGCCGTTCCAGGTTGAGTCGATAGGGATAGATTTCTTGCATTTTACGATTGTTGGGCATTAGCGTGAAAGATGCAAGGCAGCGAGGCTGGAGGAGCTTCAGAAAACACAATCCTCGTTTGCGTTATACCATATAGCTTTGGGAGGGCGATGTGTGTATCTGCGTGCTGAAATACCCTAATTTTGAGAGTTTGGGGGGCAGGGGAGGTTAAAGAAGAGTAATGCTAGGTTTGTTTGTTTGTCAGCAGAGGAGCACGCATGAAGGTCAGACTCGCTTGCCTGAGTTGAGAATACGAATTTGGAGATTAACGGTATACTTTAAAGGAGAATATGAGTCTCCCATGCAAAGACTGACTGAAACATTTTAGTAGTTTCTATGTAATAGCATTTTCTACAAGTTATTTGACACATTTCATTTCCAAAGTGTTTTACAGAATAGCAGCTGGAAGGAGAGTTTTGCCTGCCAGGATAGGAAGGACTTGCTGGCACACGGGGCTGCTGTAGAGTGAACGGAGGAGAAAATTCCTGATCAGGTGTTTAAAACAGGGTCCGAGAGATGGTTTAGTCTGCAGTGATGGATATATACTTTCAAGGTCTCTTGTGGCCTGCCTTCATGAAGGTTGGATGGTCCGCTGTGTCTTTCCTCCTAGGATAAACGCAATCATTCTGGTTTTTTTATATTAACTGCTCGATAGGATACTACTTAATAAGAGTGATTTAAGATAGAGGCAGTAATTTTTGTATGTCCTGGCCGATCACTTAGGTTAAGACACAGAGCCACGGGTCTTAATTGATTTTTCATTCAGAGCCGAACAGGGAATTGCAAGTCAAGGCGATGTTTTGCCCGAGTGAGGGCTGAAAAATCAAATAGGTTTTTGGAGATGCTGGTTCTGCTCTGGTCAGTGAGGGTCAAAGAGGAAGCGCACAAAATGCCTGGGGAATTCAGGAGTATCTGGCATAAGACTTCAGTAGAAAAGAAAGGAAACAATCTTGTGCTTGCTGCACTCTTTAAGGTGTGTGTGTCTTTTAATATTGACTTTGTACCACCTCCCTCTCCAAATTTTCCACCTTCCTTCTTTTTAACCCCAGACTTTGCTGAAGGAAACATTCACCACAAGGCGCTGCTGATCTCGGTGACTGTGTGCAGTATACTTCTGGTGCTTATCATCATATTCTGCTACTTCAGGTAAATAAGGGGAATACTTCACTAGCTTGTTAATGTTCCTCCCAACATTTATCTTTTTATAGACTTCGGAATTTGAAAAAATTGACATGGACCTTAAGTAAAAAGAAATGAGAAACTGTAACTTTATGATGAGGAGTGTATTTTATTCATGCTAGTTACAGGTATATGTTGTGACGTATTTCATATAGCATCTTTTGCCCAACATCCTAAAAAATCATTCAGGTAGAAACACACAGATTATTCTTTACTGGGTATAAGAAAGCCACAGGACAAACTTTATACAGGATAAATAAACCTAAGGCTCCTGAATGTGTTTATGTGGTGAAGAACTGATCATAAAAAAGAGAAGAATACAGGAATGTAAGTAAATATGTCTAGAATGTTATCATAATCTACGTGGGTTATGTTTAAATAATTTGTCACGTTTTTTAAATAGTCCCAGATCCCATGACCTTAGCTCCTCTGGCTCCTGAAAGATCCACTGCAGTCAGTAAAATAGAACTGGGTGTTTACTTGGTCTGTGTTTCAAACATATTTAAGTTTCTGAAAGAAAAACATTTGGTTGCTTTGCAAACTTACACCAGATTGTATGGTCTTTGCATTTTATACTTAAGAATTTTGATGTGAAAACAGTCGCTAAAAATAAAATAGATAATTTTGGGCAGGGACTCCAGCATATTGCTCAGGGAAGCTGAAGAGGCTGCGAGTCTATAAATGAAGCAAACGTGAAGGACGATGTGCATGATTCCTTGCACGTGTGTTCATTGTATTCCAAGCTAATTTCACTTTCCTGTAAAACGGCAGATACAAACGCCAGGAGACGAGGCCCCACTACAGCATCGGGCTGGAGCAGGATGAGACCTACATTCCCCCTGGAGAGTCCCTGAAGGATTTGATCGAGCAGTCCCAGAGCTCAGGGAGCGGCTCCGGGCTCCCTCTCCTGGTAAGGAAGCAATATTATTTTAATGCAAGTTTAAAACGCAAAAATGCATACAGGGAGAAGACAAAATGAGGCACAAGAAATTATATTTGGGTGTCCTCAGTTGTGTTTCAGTTTTGGGGTTTTTTTTCTCCCAGAAATGAGAAGGATTTCAGCTGGAGAACAGCTGGTTTAGAAGCAGGAGACTTTTTTTCATGTAGACTAAGCTAAAAAAATTTAGGTATTTTTTTTACCTCACCTCATTTCTTATTTTAGATCTCATAGGGTAAGTACAGGCTAACAGAGCTCACAGAAATTCATCAGGATTTACCCAAGCGTACAGGACAGCAACTGGCCCGCTGATCTTATTTTCTTGCTTTTTATGTGCAACACACAATAGCATTTCAAACACTGACACATTTTCTTTATATAAAGGGAACTGTAATTCATCAAACTTGGAACCTTTTTATGTGTAGACTTCACTTTGCATTCAGAAGTCAAGAGCGAATTATTTTTCCTTGTGGTATGGCAATCTCAAAGGTGAAAGGCACAGGGATGGAGTTTGTGATTATTTCTGAACTGACTCCAGCACGACTGAGCCCCCTGAGCTCACCTGCTAAAAAGGCAGAAGTTTCACCTTCTGTGGCAAAACAGTTCTCTTCACCAGAGGTTTTTGTTTCTGGGGGTCATCGTTGCTTTTTAGCACTGAAAAAAAAAGCCAGGTTACTTATTTAAAATCATGCCTCTGAGAAATTGAAGTAGATTTCATTTTCATTTTTCAGAGAAGATATGTCCCTCCTGTCTCCCAAACCTATTATTTTGTAGTGATCCTATTACTGTAGATGTTGTCCAGTTTCCAAGTACTACATACTATTTATCTGGTGTTTGCCCACACACCTTTTTCTACACCCTAAAGAAGAAATAAAATGGGAAGTTTTATAATTCCTTAAAATGAAGTAACAGGCTGAGTGGTTGGCGAAAATCTGACTAAACTCAATTTGTTCTGGCAGGAGAAAGCGCTTAGAGTCCTGTTTAAATAAAGTGCTGACTTTTTTAAAAATCCAATTTTCTGACAATTAACATAGCTATTGAGAAAAAAAAAAGGCCAAGCTGCCAAGTGGGTGCTGTGACTGGTACTGAGCACGGAAAACCCACGGTCATTTTGCTCTGATGAGCGGAACTCCATCATTGAGGTCTAGGCTTTAAGAAAGTTCTGTCACATCCCATGCCTTCTAGCAGCCACTGAAAGGGAGGGATCATGCTTACAAATTAGGACCATTCCTAATGAGTGCTTCCAATTGATTTAACTGTGAGGCATTCTTGCTTTTTCTGCTTTGTTTTTTTTGCATAACACATGCCACACCAAGGTGTTAGTCTGCGCTTGGTGCTCCTACTTATTACAGTGACAGAAATAATATAATAATTCAGAGCAAACGCAAGGAACCTGGTTGTTCTTCCTCTGCGAGGATGTGTTTCCAGCAGCCCACATGGGTAGCAGGTGCCCTGGGGCATCTGGCAGCTGTGCGTGGCTCGATATTTCATCCTAGGATGCCCTTGAGACAAAAATGCTGGAGCAACACTGGTTGTGACTGCTTAAACCTTCCTCTGTGCCAGTGAGCTGGTTGAAGATGGGGTCTATGGTCTTACTGGTGTCCCCAGGTCTACTCTTGCAGTGGAGAGAAAAACTGACTTCTGCTAATTAACTGCTGTCATGGCTGAGGTGCCATCCCAACTGGGTCCTTGCTCAGTAGCTCTCAGGGCTGTGCCGGTGCTCCATGAAGCAGAAACCATCCTGTCTTCTGCCATCCTCCTCTCTCAAGCCTAGAGACTTTGCAGCCACTGGACCAAGTGTTCTTCCTGAAGGCAATCTTCTCCCCTCTCCCTTTGCCTACAAAAACGCATACATTTTTTTCCCTAGACTTTCCCTTCAAGTAGTGATTTTCTGTGGAAGAGAAGAAAAACAAGAGCTAAAATGAATCTTGCACTTGGTAATAGATGTTTGCGGCATTTCCCAGAGAGCTACAACCACTAACAGGCTCGCTAGAAATGCCCAGATTAATACCTCTGGGCCCATGCCTGAAAGAAGTGTATAGAAAGTGCCTGACAATAATGCGCTAGACTTTATTGTGGAAGAGTTTATTTTTAACTGTATTACTTCTTATGCAAAGACTGAAACATTGAAAGTTACTATTATTTCAGGAAAGTAAGCTGCAAATTTATTACAAAATGTCACTTTATGCTAAACAGTAACGTTTTCCTTCTGTGCAGAACATTTATTCTAATGGGTACAAATATTATACCAAAACCAAGCATTAACCAAGATTTTATCGATACTTTGACATTCAGCAAGCGTCCTTTCTACTGACCTGGTCGTACCTCTGACAGAAAAGTTTGCTGCTGGTCAACTGCTGTCAATCAAATTTTAAACTGAGAAAAAAAAAATGCAGTAAGGTGTAAATCAAGGCTTTGAGCCAACAAACTGGAGCGCATAATCAAGTCTGTGCAAGCAAGGAGAAAGCCATTGACCTTGGCAGAGCAGGAAGTGTAGGCGAAGCTGTTGTCCCTGTGAATCCACATGCAAAATCGGGAAAGGAGATTAGATGCTGAGGACGTTTATTTCAGTGGTCTGTATGAAGAATTTGCTGAGTTACAGTTTGGTCTCTTCGCTTTTCACGTGTTTTTTTTTCCTAATTCCGTTTCCAATGAATTTTGCTTTTCAAGGGTCTGCATCCCAGCCATAGGTATGAAGTTCTCTGTTCAAAATACTGAAGTTACAAAATGTTCGTTAGTCTGAATTTTCATCTGTAGTAGCTGAACATCAGAAAAATAGAATGCAGAAAGTAGAAATAGTTGGTAATTGAATTGATTCCAGTCAGGGCAAGGAAACAAAGGGCCGTGTAACCTCACCTGGCTGCTCACAGAGCTTAAGCAGCAAAATATACAGATTTGAAAAGAAATTAAAAAAACCCAACCCCACTTGGTATAAATAATTCACATGAACACATCATTCAGCATGCTTATGAAATCAGTTCATCCAACAATTTTGATTAACTGATTTGTTTTAGAAATCGTAATCAGTTTATAGTTCAATAACAGGCTAAATTCCTTAAAATAAAATAAATTGTTCATAGGAAATCGTTTGACCAGTTCTAGCAAGAGGAAACCAGGTTAAGGCCCTTCACATAGTATTCTGCCACCTGAAAACCTATAACAGAAATGTGTTTTTCATTTTCTTAATGAGATTTAATAAGGAACTTTTCATCATTAAGTATTATAATTCCATGTACTTTATGATGCCATTACATATGTTTACACAAATTAAGTTATTTGATATAACTGTATTATTGTTCAGGATGCATTTTTAAAATGGGCAAAATAGAAAGCAACAATGCTAAAATGACATTACAAAATGTTACAGCAAAATTCCAATGTAATGCAACTATTGTTCAATCACTATATGAGAGTATAAAAGAGAAAAAATAAATTTAAAAAATTAAGGCTAATGTCTGTTGTTGGCTGTCTCTGATATTAATCAAAAATAATGGCACTGAAGCCACCATCTTGGAAGTCTAATAATACAATTCAGGGCTGAAAAAATGGAATTCTGTTTAAATGACAGAAGAAGAAATCTGGGACTTTTGAAGTAGCTTTGCATAAATGCCACTGTATGTCTTTCTTCTTTAAATTGTCTAATATGAAAACCAGTACTTTATAAATAATAATAAATATAATTAAAAAAAAATAATAATAGACCTTACCTGGTAGGTTTTGAGTTTGTCTTTAGACATATGTTCATGCTGCAGTGGGGTTGTGGCAGTCCTGCTCTGCTTTACCAAACTGGTAGTTTCCACTGGACCTCTCAGGGATAACAAAGGAAGCAAATGATTTTAAAATCAAATTTTGATCATTTCTGTCAGTCAAGATTGCAAAATATTTGGGATTACATGAAATGCATATGATTTCATAGGGATTCAGATAGTGCACACTTGCTGCAATAAACTGCTTTAAATTTGTATACGGGTGGTGGCAAAACCGAGAGACCTCGAATTTGCACTTGTCCGGATTTTGCCAATTTCTTGGGCCAGATAAAAAACTCCTTGCATTGGAGGCTATAAAGTTATTTTCTTTCAAAACTTTGTAAAATCTTCCCGTAAGCTGCTGATTGAACTGGAGGTACTGAAGCGCAGGAGGACGACATTTTAATCGCCTCTTATACTAGGGTGAACCCAACTCAACCGTGAACACCAGCGAGTTGTGTTGCAGCATCTACTTCAGTTTTTGTTTGCGAACTTCTAGAAATGCGTGATTTGCGGACATGCTCCAGTCCTATGAGAATATGTTAGTGTCTATTTGTCCAAGATTTTTGTAGTCGTAAAAGCTCGTTAAATGTAGAATCAGTCAATCTGCTTTGTGGGGTCTGCCATCCTTATATCTCTGCCATGCTGCCGAGTATGTTGATCTTATGCTACAGCTGTGGAAATGGTTTGACTTTAGCATCAGTTCACAGTACAGCCGCGGACAAAGCTGGTATGGACACTAGAAAGGGCAGATTTAAAGCCATGCTTCCATATTATTGGAAAAAAATTCTTTTTATTGCTGTGTAACTATGATTACTAATATCAATATAAGCACGTGGGTTCTAACTGTAAGTAGTGGTTGAGGTTCCTAACACCAAATTTGTATCTTGAAATTATGAGGCATGGGATTTTCAAGAGGGCTTTCAGTGATTTTGCTTGTTTTAGAGTGCTGATATGCTTTTGGCTCTTGTGAGCCCTAGCCTTGAGTCTCAACAGTGTTGAGTATGTAACAAACATCCCTGTTTTAATTAGAAATGCGTTAGCTACCCCTTTGGAATTTGGGTTGGGTTGGTGTGGCCAGGAGTATTTTCTGTCAAAGCTTTTCCAAAAATAAGAAAAGAGATTTCCACGAAGTGGCTATCTACCACAGGAAAATAAAAATGTCAAGGTTCGTAGTCAAATGTTTTTTTCACGCAGACCAGTCAACTTTCTTGAGAGTCCACGTAGCGTTTTGGGAATGTATGGAAAGGCTTCTTCACAGTGGCAGGAATGGCCTGGGCAGGGAACGTGTGTCTGGGGGGGAAATGGGGAGCATCCGCAGTGCGGAACTTTGCTGAAATCCACGTCGCAATGGCTGCGTATTCCCCTCTCCAGCTGGCTTGCTGCGCGGGAAGGAGACACAGGAGGAGGGAGGTGAACACAGAAGGTTTCTGTGGATCGAGTTGTAACCGCCCGTCTTGGCATTTCACAGGTTCAAAGGACCATTGCAAAACAGATTCAGATGGTAAAGCAGATTGGAAAAGGTCGCTATGGAGAAGTCTGGATGGGAAAGTGGCGTGGCGAAAAGGTAGCCGTGAAAGTGTTTTTTACCACGGAGGAGGCCAGCTGGTTCAGAGAAACAGAAATCTACCAGACTGTCCTGATGAGACATGAAAATATTCTTGGTGAGTGAAATTACAGAGAATTATTTGATAGTGTACAGGTTTCTTAAGGATGTGATAATTTTGTATTTGCTGTTGTCTGATGCCCTTTCCTGTGTGCTTTGTTACCCGCTGTGCTCTGCAATTAGCCACGCCGCACTTTTCAGAAGAAAGATATGTCAAGGATTACTGAAACATAAATAAAAGTTAAAAAATAATGGGGTTTGGAGGTTATTACTCCAAGAACCACATGTCTGTTTGTGCCACCTGTATTTCCATACCTGGGCTTTCTGAAAACATGTTAAAGGCCAAAGGTGAGGCATAGTTGCATGGAAGTAAGATGAAAGAAATTAGATATGTTATTAAAATAAAACTATTGAAGTGGCTGACAGTCCAGAGTTCTGACCTGTCAAAAAAAGTCCCGAGTAGTATTAATTTGCAAATCATCTTTTTTTTTTTTCCCCAGGATTCATTGCTGCAGACATTAAAGGTACAGGATCTTGGACCCAGCTGTATCTCATCACTGACTACCATGAAAACGGTTCACTTTATGATTATCTAAAATCCACTACCTTGGACACAAAAGCCATGCTAAAACTGGCTTACTCCTCTGTTAGTGGCTTGTGCCACCTGCACACGGAGATCTTCAGTACTCAAGGCAAACCCGCTATTGCCCACCGTGACCTAAAAAGTAAGAATATCCTGGTGAAAAAGAACGGCACCTGCTGTATAGCAGATTTGGGCTTGGCTGTTAAATTTATCAGGTGAGTAGAAGTGAGGAGGGCGAGAAAAAGTTGGTAAATCAGATGCAAATGCTGGTTTAGTTGTTGACTGAGCGAGCATGCGTGAGTAAGCATGTGCGGTGTGTGTGCACAGCTTTGAGGCTTTGCTCATCTGTGTGTGAGGTGGGGCTACCGGGGGGGGTGTGTGTGGGTCAGAATGTCACGTAAACACATAATGCAGGTATATAAATAGTTGCTTTTTAGTCATTGAGCACGTTAGTTGCATTTGCATAAAGGTTCCGTTTTCATCACTTTGCCCTCAATGGCAAGCTGAGTATTGCTGCCACACACTAAAAGGATGTAGCGCTGATGGGTTGAAGTCATGTCAGTAGACTTGTCAGTGAAGCTTTCAGCTTGTCTGATTCCCAGATAATTCACTCACAACTTGTATAGAATAATACCAATCATTTGCACAAGTTACTAATTGGGATTTATTGAAAAGCACCCCATTTCGGCTGCCTTTTGTTTAATTTCTTACAAATCAAATTGCCAAAGTACAGATTTGATTTTTGAAATGGCTTTTAAATTTGATTTAAAAAAAAGAAATGGTTGTGCGTTTAAACAACTTAGAGCAGACAAGTGGGGCTTACTCACTCCTGGGATTCATAAGGGAGTCATCGCTGTCTGACAGCTCCGTTCGAGAGGAGCTTGAGCTCTCGGCAGTGGTCCTGGTGATGGAGATGTGTGTTATGAAGCCTCCGATTTTTCTGTGCACAGAGATGTGGCCATAGACTGAAGGTTTCCATTTCAGAGGTCAGCTTTGAAACTGTGCACTCCTTGAAGTATCAAAAAAAATTTTAAGAATTCTGTACAAATCTTGAACTGAAAGGCAGTTTTTATGTGCTCTTCTCACCATTCACTTACCTACCAGGTTTCTTGGTGAGACTTTTCCTTTATGAACCTGACCTTTCTTTAGGAGAAGAGAAAGGAATATTTTTACTTTGAGGAACAGGGGCCTCGAAAACAACAACTTGGAAATACACTGTTTGCTGTAAAAGTGTCAGGGAAGGAATTCACCCTTTGCAGGTATGCCTTGCCTGACAAGTAGAGAGCAGCACACTGCTAAGGTATGAACTGAGAAGAACCAGAAACTACCAAGTGTTGCTATAAAAGAAGGTGAAATATGCGTTTGTCACAGTCCAAATAGAATTCACGTTACGTGCTCGGCTTGTTTTCACGCTGAATCCTTCCTTAGACAGCATTTCTCAGGCAATGACCAGGAACAGAAAAAAAGTAGTTGAAAGAGGTGCGCTCTGCTGAAGCTAATGAGTTTAGTAAAGTTCTCTGCATTTGTCATTTTATTTGAAATATTGCAAGACGGTGCAGATCACTAGATTTATGTAACCTTCTTGGAGGTATTTTGAATGCCACCAGCATATGTATGATTTAATGACTGTGTAGGTGACTGGTTGTACCTCAGGCTCAGCTTTTTTTGTCATTTTCATAACAGTAGGTAAAAAAATTGCTGTCGGTGAAGAAAATTACAGGAGAAGTTGTATAATTATTCTGGGAGATTTTGTTGCATCCATCACATTTAAAATATGTATGTTTTGAAGGCGGGGAAAGGGAAGCAGACTTTTTTAAGCAAACCACAATATATGCCATATATTAAATTTCTAAAAATGTTAAAACTGGTAACAGCTGAATCTGTGTTAATAAGGGAAAAAAAAAAAATCCAGTCTCATAATTAATGGGAATTTGCTTCCCGTTAGATATATGTTGTCTCTTCTGGTCAATCTGTGAGGTGTGACACATTTGGTTAGATTTTTTTACACGTTTATGTCTCTGTGTTTACACGTCTTGATGTGTAAAGGTTGGGAGAGATCAAACGTAATGCATGCACAAAAAATAGTCTGCAAGGGCTCATCTTCTTTGCAGATCTGATTTGCTATAGCTAAGTGATACTGCCCCAGCTAGTTAGTGGCCTCCATTAATTGCTAAGACTAAAGCATTAGGTGGTGGAGTATGTTAAGAAAACAGCATTTAATGAAGATCTGATTGTTATCACCAGCATTAGAGCTCAGGCTAATGCTAATGAAATCTCACAAATGTTACAGCATCCCTGTTGAGTCTTATCTCCATTGTGGTCCTGCATTTGAATGCTTAACGTAGCCTCGGGCGGGTCAGCCTTTTAAGGAGGGTTGCCTTCACACCAAGAGGCTTTCCTTGTAAGAACTATTCCATTAGGATTATGCATTACTTTTGACCTTGTTTGAGAGCGGATGTGGTGTGAATTTACTACTTCTCCCATCTAAATTGCTTTCTTTCCAAGCTGCTTGATTGCATGTTTGATGCCTTTTTTTCCCCCCCCTTCTTTTTCTTGTAGCGATACAAACGAGGTAGACATACCTCCAAATACCCGTGTAGGAACAAAACGCTATATGCCTCCTGAGGTGCTGGATGAAAGCTTGAATAGAAATCACTTCCAGTCGTACATCATGGCCGATATGTACAGCTTTGGACTCATCCTTTGGGAGATAGCAAGGAGATGTGTTTCAGGAGGTAAAGAGCTGGCAGATTGCTTTTAATTGTGCCAATCAACCCCATTTATAACCCACATCTTCCATTACATCCTTTTCTCTGGGTAACGGTTTTTACTGTAATAAACAAATGTGGATAAAGCATATCGGTAGCTCTCTTAATATCTGTTCTCTTGTTGAAATTTATTTTAAAGCATCAGTCAGTGCTATTTCAACAGTAAAGATTTAGACTGTATTTTAATGGCTCGTTTGAAGGCAGTGGATGCCTGCACTGAAGAAGGAGTACAGAACTCATTTGGGGGCCTTTTCCAATGGCAACACATTTTTGCTGGACTGGGGGTATTCAGCTATTTTAGCAGAAAGAAAATAGTGATTTCTTTGTTTTGTTAGAGTTAAATAGAAGGAGGAGGAGAAACAATTTGGGGATACGCTGTGCCACTATTTAAAATAAATAATCTGTTTGCAAGACAAATGGAAAAAAAAACAGAGGGAAGTGGCACTTATTACATTGTTGTCATACCAGTGATGTGCTTCATTTCCTTCTGATATCAGGCATTCAAGTGTGAGGACAGCAAAGATAAAGCAATGCAGGCAGCTGCAGACTCGGGGCGTAGATCTGTCCTTGTATGTGTAGGCTATGTGTGCTTTCTGCACATAGAGCTCAGTGTAGTGCAGAAATGATGGGTGTTATTACCTCTATTTTGCCACTGAGGGAAGTTAAATACAGAGAAATGACTTGGCAGCGGTTACGTGCCAGATTGGTGGCAAGTAAGAGTAGAGCATGTCTCTCTCGAGTCTACGCTACCTTCAGCAGACTTTATGAGTCTTTAAAGCTTGCGGTATTGTGCCGAATGCTCGCTCCATGCTTACCCTACAGAAGCTGAATTTCACTGATGAGCAATGTGATCCCTGTGTTTACAAACTGGTAAAGTGTATTGCAATGATGCGATATAAAATCTGTAATATTGTTGTCAGCGTTACTGTGCGCAAAGAATGGTACCTTGCCGTGTTCTGAAAAGGCACAGAAATGCCCTTTACCAGGTCCAGTGATAAGAAGGAGACCTAATTCAAGGTTAATTCTCTACCAGATTGCTCTGATACGGGCCCTACGCTAATAATTCTTTCTGTCATAACTTACTGGAGATTGCTGGACTGGACGGCAGTGGTAGAAACTGTCTCACTTGGCAAGTAACTACGTTTTTGGATTAAGATACCTGGCCAGTCTTTACACGGCAATGGTTACGTTGGAACTTGACTGTGGAATAAACTTCTAGGGCAGGGAGGTCCTTTTAAGGAGAAATACATCTAATTGTTAAACAGTCTGGCCAATCTGCTGTAAAATGAGAGGGGAAGAGGGTAGTGGAAGGTATCTTCTGCAAGTGATGGGCAACTAATTGCTTCTTTCAGGAATAGTTGAGGAATACCAGCTTCCGTACCACGACCTTGTGCCCAGCGACCCCTCGTACGAGGACATGCGGGAGATTGTGTGCATCAAGAGACTACGCCCGTCGTTTCCCAACAGATGGAGCAGTGATGAGGTATCGTCCCTCTTAAAATGCAGCCTGTGTTTTTAATCAGAGCGAGTGAGTGAGGTTGACCCATTTCTGTATCATTTTGAGTGAGGAGGAGCTTTACCACTGGTGCTGGCACCAGTCACAGTGTAACAGGGCTCGGGAAGGAGCACGACCTTCTCAGATATCCCTGCTGAAGGTTTCAGAGCCCCAAGGGACATCGCCTATGATATTTGCAAGCGAGTTCCTCATGTGCTGTCTACCAGATCCCACAGCGATAGCAGACTGTGCTCAGACCTTCTTAGTCTCTCTGTTTTCCTCTTGCACTCATTTGGCTTTCTGCTCCTGGCATTAATAGCATTAAATCAGTGGCTAGCCAAAAATTTTGAAAGAGAAATTATTTTGTAGTGTATAGTGTGGTGGCAGCATATTTGGTGTACTAGCAGCTACTTCAGCGTGTACTGATGTCTGGGCTGTAATTCCAACCTTTTTCCTTATTTTTTTTTTAAAGAAGGAACTATCTCCTGTCTCTTTGAAATGAAGTGAGCATACAACTTTTCTGTGATCACAGGTGTGCGGGCTTGGAGACATGATTTTACTGTGATTTTACCCTAACATGAGCACAAGATACTGAGTTTCACTCTTACGGTATTGATACTCAATAGTACTGACCACAGTAGCTGTCCTGCACCGAGGAGCACAGATGGTTCACCCCGTAACATCTTACAGAGAACAGTCCTTGTACCTCTTCACATTTTTGCAAAGAGGCCTACGGATGTGGCCTTTCAGAGGAGACATAGGATCCACAAAATGCTGTCCAGAATAAAACGAGGAGGTGAGAGGGGTGGGGGAGAATCTGAACTCTCCCTGCTAAGCATCTGTAATGAAGTGAAGTGGTGCTTGTGGGATTGGAGACGAACAGTTGAGGTACTGCAGGCAAACCTGCCGACTGCTCTCGAGCTGCTGTGGAGGAGAGGTCATTAATCATGTTAATTGGTACAGTTTAATGCTGTAAAGTTTTCTACAGTTGCAGAAGACAGCTGCCATTTGGGAATAGCAATGTGTAGATGAATATTCTGCAGGTAGATGAAAGATTTAGGTGTCATGAGATGTAGGCAATTTGGGGATGTGAGGGAAAAATAAAACAGCCTCCTTGGGAGGCTCAAGGACTTGTGCAATAGTCAGCGTGGGAAGATCTAACCGAGACTCACCTGCCTCATCCTCTCCCTAGCCAAATCCCGCTGAGCCTTCAGACAGGGAGTGGAGACGCTGGAGGAAGTGCCGTTGGTATAGATCCCGGGAAGGGCTTTTGTGTGGTGGGACACGGTGTGTGTTTGGTCTGTGACTGCACGTATTGAGGGCTGGGGAGGCTCGTTGGAATAACTGTTCTCGATTAATTGGTTAGCGTCATCGGTAATCCCACTTCAGGCATTCTAGCGATGAGAGGCAAACTTGTTAGTGCATAAAACCATGCGTATCACCAAAACACATTTATTAAAAATCCACGTTAGTCTGAAATGTGTTAGGCTGGTCTGGGTACTGCTGGTGGCGGTCATGCTTAATGCCTGTCAGGGTCTGCTCTGCTGCTGGGCCAGGAGCCTCGTGAAAATGGAGAGCAAGTTGGATGAGATGGAAAACTTCTGTTTTCCTATTGTAGCAAGCAAATCTACGTAAATCCGTAGGCTGACAGGGTCATCACTCGGTTGTGATGGCTTATATGGGAGAAGGTGGTAGACACAGAACAGGGATGTGTGCTCCTTTGCCAGGATGGCAGAGGCAATGCCAAGATGCTGTCAGCAAGAATGCTGTTGCTGGGAGCTGGAGGAGGGTTGGCTGTGTTTCGGAAGGAGCGGGACAGGGCAGAGCCGAGGCGGGTGCTCGCAGGCGGCTTTCTGGTGGGGGTGGCTGGGCAGGAGCTGTGGGTACCTGCTCGCTCCGGGCTGTTCCAGGGGGACGGGCGCTGGCTGAGGAGAACGAATTCCACTGAATTTATACAGCAAAGGGCTCGTTGTGCAGAGCCACACTTGTGCGGGTCCGGCTGCACGGGTTTGGGGAAGGGGAAATAAGAAAAGTGCTTTGGTGGAGTGTACAACCAAGCCTAGACTATAACTTGTCATAAATTATAAGTGTAATTGCCATGTTTGGAGAAGTCTTCTTAATATACAGAAAACAAAAGCTCTTGAAAAGTGATACCAGCCAGGATCTCCTCTTTTTTTTGGCTGCCCTTACAAAAACCTTTTCTCTTCAGTTTTTCAGCACTGCTACCAACTACAGTCTCCTCTTCCACTGACTCAGGTGGGATTTTTCTCTCCCGTTTCTCTTGGCAGTGCCTACGGCAGATGGGGAAGCTGATGATGGAGTGCTGGGCTCACAACCCCGCCTCCCGGCTCACAGCCCTGCGGGTCAAGAAAACGCTTGCCAAAATGTCAGAGTCGCAGGACATTAAACTCTGACTCGACCAGAGGCAGCTCTCGTGAAGGCCCATGGAAATGGACTTTCTCGTGCAGGCAGAAGTCCTGAAGAGGTATCGAAAGTCTTTGCTAATAAGTACCTTGAATGCAGTCATGCTTAAGAGCAGCTGTAAGTTTGTTTGATGGCTTGTGGGGAGACTATCCTTTGCAAAAATCAGCTGAATTTTGACATGCAAGATTGGAAGAGACTTGTCTGCCCTTGTTTACACGGGGAAATACAGTTTTAGTAACTGGTTTAAGATTATGCATGTTGCTTT
>NW_009594097.1:358-576 GCF_000690535.1 Cariama cristata | reverse complement strand
AAAGGCGAGTGGGTCTGTGCAGCTCAGAGGAGCTGTGATGGAAACCGTCTTAAAAGCTGCCTACCCACGGAGATGACTTTCCATAGCCTTGCACGTTCTCACCATATAGAGATTGGAGCCCAATCACATCCCTGCCATCGTTAGCCCGGGCGGCCGGGTTGCTGCGGGTGGCCTGTCCCAGGGGAGGTCCTGCTTTGTTTAAGGGAATCGGGAGCCCC
>NW_009594097.1:0-347 GCF_000690535.1 Cariama cristata | reverse complement strand
TTGTTTAAGGTAATCGGGAGCCCTGTGAGTATGGTTCGGTGTGACTTGCTTGAAGGAGCTAAGGAGCTCTTCATGTTTCCAGGAAATCTGATGGTTATGGTACCAGGATGATAAACAAATGCCCCTTTTCTTGGCTTTTTTTTCTTTCTTTCTTTTCCCCCTACTGCAAAATATTTTGTGTGTGAGTGGAAATGGAAGTACACATTTGGATCCGCTGGTGAATTTGAAACTGCTGTGACCCGCGTACATAACCACTGGGTAAGAGGAAGTTCCTTCTGAGAAAAAATTATTAACTTGCTCTTCCATCTGTGTAAAAGTGAGGTATCCATCTACAACTGCAGTTGGGG